>NC_079164.1:1774559-2074559 GCF_947568905.1 Ostrea edulis
CCAACACAAATGTCTCCGAACACCTCCCCATTTCAGAAATGGTTTTTGATTCCAGATATGCAATAAGAACCCTCAAAGAACTCTAAAAACTGAATTTGGTTGAAATCCGACGGACTTGATTTTTGGCCGCCATTTTGTTCAATGGCGGCCATTTTGAAACATTTGAAATTTGATTGGAAGGAAATACTGATGATAAAAAAGAACTGTGGACCCCCAGTTGACCCCAGAACCCAAATACTGTAAAAATTTTAACACTTTGAAATATCTCGGTATATGGCAGCCATTTTGAAAATGGCGGCTCAAAAAAAAATTTGATGGTAGAAATGGACTTGGGGTCACTAAAGTACCCTAGAAATAGAATTTGGTTGAAATCCGACAACCTTGAGTTTTTGCCGTTTCTTGGCCGCCATCTTGAAACGGCGGCCATTTTGAAAATTTGAAAAGTTGAATACACCCCTCCTAGTGACCCCCTATCAGCTCATAAAGTTTGAAGTGAATCTTCTCACGAAATCGGTCGGACAAATTTCTCACTAAAGAAGAGGAATAATAAGAATAAGAAAATAATAATAACGAGCTATAACTGTGTTGGGATGCCAACACAAATGTCTCCGAACACCTCCCCATGTCTGAAACAGTTTTTGATGCCAGATATGCACTCAGAATCCTCCATAAATCCTAAGATGTAAATTAAGTTGAAATCGGACGGTCTTGGTATCTGTCCGCCATTTTCTTGAATGGCGGCCATTTTGAAACATTTGGAAATTGATTGGAAGGAAATACTGATGCTAGAAATGAACTGTGGACTCTCCATTTACCCCAGAACTCAAATGTTGTAAAGATTTTAAGACTTTCAAATATTTCGGTATATGGCGGTCATTTTGAAAAAAAAAAAATTTGATGGTGGAAATGGACTTTTTTAAATTAAATTACCCTAGAAATAGAATTTGGTTGAAATCCGACAACCTTGAGTTTTTGACGTTTTTCGGCGGCCATCTTGAAACGGCGGCCATTTTGAAAATTTGAAAAGTTGATTTCACTCCTCCTAGTCACCCTCTATCAGCTCAGATGCCAAATCAGGATTCTCAAAAAACCCTAGAAACTAAATTTGGTTGTAATCCGACGGACTTGATTTTTTGACCGCCATTTTCTGCAATGGCGGCCATTTTGAAAAATCTGAAAATAGATTGGAAGGAGATACTGATGCTAGAAATGAATTGTGGACCCTCCATTTACCCCAGAACCCAAATGTTGTACAGATTTTAACACTTTCAAACATTTCAGTATATGGCGGCCATTTTGAAAATGGCGGATGAAAAAAAAATTTGATGGTGGAAATGGACTCGGGGTCACAAACATACCCTAGAAATAGAATTTGGTTGAAATCCGACAACCTTGATTTTTTGACGTTTTTTGGCCGCCATTTTAAAACGGCTGGCATTTTGAAAATTTGAAAAGTTGATTGCACCCCTCCTAATGACCCTCTATCAGCTCACAAAGTTTGAAGTGGATCAGTCGAAGCATGTTCATAAAATCGCGCGGACAAATTTCTCACTAAAAAAGAGGAATAATAAGAATAAGAAGAAAATAATAATGAAAGAATAACGAGCTATAACTGTGTTGGGATGCCAACACAAATGTCTCCGAACACCTCCCCATGTCAGAAATGCTTTTTGGTGTCAAATATGCACTCAGGATTCTCAAAAAACCCTAAAAACTGAATTTGGTTGAAATCCAACGGACTTGATTTTTGACCGCCATTTTCTTCAATGGCGGCCATTTTGAATCATTTGAAAATTGATTGGAAGGAAATACTGATGCTAGAAATAAATTGTGGACCCTCAATTTACCCTATAACCCAAACGTTTTAGAGATTTTAACACTTTCAAATATTTCGGTATATGGCGGCCATTTTGAAAATGGCGGCCCAAAAAAAATGTTTATAGTGGAAATTGACTCGGGGTCACCAAATTACCCTAGAAATAGAATTTGGTTGAAATCCGACAACCTTGAGTTTTTGACATTTTTTTGTCCGCCATCTTGAAACGGCGGCCATTTTGAAAATTTGAAAAGTTGATTGCACCCCTCCTAATGACCCCCTATCAGTTCACAACGTTTGAAGTGGATCTGTAGAAGCAGTTTCATATAATCGAGCGGACAAATTTCTCACTAAAGAAGAGGAAAAATAAGAAGAAAATAAGAAAAACGAGCTATAACTGTGTTGGGATGCTAACACAAATGTCTCCGAACAGCTCCCCATGTCACAAATGGTTTTTGATGCCAGATTAAGATTCTCAAAAGACCCTAGAAACTAAATTTGGTTAAAATCCGACGGAGTTCATTTTTTGGCCGCCATTTTCTTCAATGGCGGCCATTTTGAAAAATCTGAAAATAGATTGGAAGGAAATACTGATGCTAGAAATGAATTCTGGACCCTCCATTTACCCCAGAACCCAAATGTTGTACAGATTTTAACACTTTGAAATATTTCAGTATATGGCGGCCATTTTGAAAATGGCGGCTCAAAATTTTTTTTTGATGGTGGAAATGGACTTGGGGTCACTAAAGTACCCTAGAAATAGAATTTGGTTGAAATCCGGCAACCTTGATTTTTTGACGTTTTTTGGCCGCCATTTTAAAACGGCGGCCATTTTGAAAATTTGAAAAGTTGATTGCACCCCTCCTAATGACCCTCTATCAGCTCACAAAGTTTGAAGTGGATCAGTCGAAGCATGTTCATAAAATCGAGCGGACAAATTTCTCACTAAAGAAGAGGAAAAATAAGAAGAAAATAATAATAAGAACTAGATGCGATCTCGTTGCGAGCAACGAGTGGGTCTTCCGTCCAATTTTAGATGTGATAAGATAAGAATTTGACTGACATTTTCGTTCATAAATAATGATACAAATATATTGTCTAGACGTACAATTTAGCTTCGGTAATGTTTTACAATTATTGATCATTTAAATGTTATAAATTAAAGACTCTCTCTCCCTCTCGGCAATTAATTAAAGTGGTCAGCTTTTTTTCAAGAAAAAAGTTAATAATGTTATTTACTGCGATACATATTCGACTGATCAGGCGAGTCATGTCGCCCTGAGGCCTATTTTTTGATATCATTCTAGATATACCTCGCAAAACTGAACAAATTTTGTTCTACATGTCCTATAGAAATTTTCTTGAGAAAAAAGTTATTGATTGCGACATTTATGATACTGTTAAGGCGAGTCATAAGGCCCGTGGGCCTTTTTCTTGATATGGTTTGAAAGATCTTGCAAAACTGAACAACTTTTATACTACTTGTTTTATCAAAAGATTCTCGAGACAAAAGTTAGTAATTGTGACATCAATCAAACTTTTCAGGCGAGCCATGAGGCCCGTTTGCCTTTTTCATGATGTTGTTCGAAAGATCTTGCAAAACTGAACAACTTTTGTTCTAGATGTCTTATTAAAAGTTTCTTGACAAAAATGTTATAGATTGCAACAATAACCCAACTGTTCAGGTGAGCAATGAGACCCACAGGCCTATTTCTTAACATCATTAGTTAACGCTTGCGAAACTGAACAACTTTTGTTCTACATGCCTTATCAAAAGTTTCTCGAGAAAAAAGTTAGTAATTGTGACAATAATCAAACTCTTCAGGCGAGCCATGAGGCCCGTTCGCCTTTTTCATGATGTTGTTCGAAAGATCTTGCAAAACTGAACAACTTTTGTTCTAGATATCTTATCAAAAGTTTCTTGACAAAAATGTTATAGATTGCAACAATAACCAAACTGTTCAGGTGAGCCATGAGACCTGCAGGCCTATTTCTTAACATCGTTAGTTAACACTTCCTAAACTGAACAACTTTTGTTCGAAATGTCTTGTCAAAAGTTTCTCGAGAAAAAAATTATTAATGTTATTAATTGTGATATAAATTTGACTGTTCAGGCGAGCCATGACGCCCGGAGGGCTATTTTTTGATATCATTAGATAGATCTTACAAAACTAAACAACTTTTATTCTACATGTCTTATCAAAAGTTTCGTGAGAAAAAAGTTAATCATTGTAACAGAAATTCAATGGTTCAGGCGAGCCATGGGGCCCATGGGTCCATTTCTTGATATGGCACGAAAGATCGCAATAAACTGTACAACTTTTGTTATATATGTCTAAACAAAATATTTACGAGTATAAAGTTATGATTTAAAACGTGGGAAAAAATTTGGCACTTTTATAAACTCCATTTTCTACCCCTACCGAGCTTCCATACTAGGCACTTCCGGAAATTTTGAAAACCCAGGTGCACAACTACAACATGTCGTCTAACATCACTGAAAATTTCAGCACTCTACCTTATGTCGTTTTTGAGTTTTTGTCTGGAGAAAATGGTCATCTGAAAATCGATGACAGGGGAATAACTTCCAACCGGAAGTAATTGTTCAAAAATTGAAACGGCGGTATAAACTTCAAATGGCAACGCATCAACCCTGAAAATTTGAAGCAAATCGATCCAGCCATCTCCGAGAAATCTTCTGCACAAAAATCGGTAAGGAGAAAAAAAAAGAATAATAATAATAAGAAGAAGAAAAGTGAAAAATCAACAATAGAATAATAGAAGGGTCTTCCGCTGAAGACGGAAGACCCTAATAATAAGAATAATAAGAAACGGAGCAAAAACAATATGTCTCCGACACTTTGTGTTCGGAGACATAATAAGAAACGGAGCAAAAACAATATGTCTCCGACACTTTGTGTTCGGAGACATAATAAGAATAATAAGAAACGGAGCAAAAACAATATGTCTCTGACACTTTGTGTTCGGAGACATAAACAATATGTCACCGACACTTTGTGTTCGGAGACATAATAAGAAACGGAGCAAAAACAATATGTCTCCGACACTTTGTGTTCGGAGACATAAGAAGAAGAAGAAAAAAAAAGAAAATAAGAATAATAAGAAACGGAGCAAAAACAATATGTCTCCGACACTTTGTGTTCGGAGGCATAATAAGAATAAGAAACGGAGCAAAAACAATATGTCTCCGACACTTTGTGTTCGGAGACATAATAAAGGAATCCCAACTTACGTTTATGTTTTCTAAAAGGACACAACGCATGTTTCTAAAAAATTTCATTCTTTCAGCAAAATTAATTCTTCTCATGCCTAAAACTACTTGAAATGTGTTTTAAATGAAATATTTTGCGTAGTTTTCGAGTTTGAAAGCGATGAAATTCAAATCTTGCGATATGCATATTTTCTTTCGCTAGTTTACGCACCATTATGTGTGACGTCATATGCGCCCTCCGGTTTAAAAACATGTATTACCCATTTCATAAACAGATTAGATCTAATAGACAAAAAACTAATTATCACACTGACGGCTTATAAATAATATTGCATTAAGATGTTTTGTGGCGTGCTTCGGTGTACTAGTTCTCGGTAGAAAGGATTTAGACTGAGTATTTTTCTATTTTTCGAAGGAAGGTACGAGAAAAAAAATGTGTATAATGTTTTGTTGGAGCAAGAATGTTGCCTTTAAAACACACACAGTCACCTTTTCAAAAACTGCTTGGACAGAGAACCTGATAAACTGCGATTAAATGGATATATCGAAGCTTATAAGCACTACATAAATCTTTTCTGGTCTTCAAATTCAATACACACTCGGATCAACTGACATTCACTTTATCAGTAACAACCTACCCGGTATAACGTGCTTCCAGTTTCTACCAAATGGTAGATTTACAAATAATTTAAAGATACAAAATAATTGAACTTTTAATTATATAAGTGTTAAATTGAATTATAAAATTATTTCCTCAATCAACTCGTAACATCTTTCAAGAGTGCGTCAGTATAACGCCTTACTCCCACTTCCTAACTACGTGCAGATTACAAGTCAACAATAACTAGTAATCCTAATTATCCGCGAAGAATTAGAGGACTTTCCACCTTTTCAGTGCTTTTTCCTGACAATTTTCATCTTCAAGACTTCTTCATTTTTATCGCCTAACCGGACAACGCCTAAATCCTTGGGGGGGGGGGGGTCCGACCGTCACCCATCCAACTACTCGTCAAGATGAATGTTGCTTATCTTCCATCATGGCGAAAAATTCTCTAACCCAACATCAGACCTATTTGCTTAATAACGAAGACGTCCAAGTGAATTATAAACTGTTTAGGGCCACGAAAGCCATTGTTTAAAGGCCGTAGCATCGAAAGACAATAAATAAAGGCATTTCAAGGGTTTCAATGCTATTTTCACGTGTGTTTGAACTTAGGACATGCGTCAATGTGCATGGATATAGTGTGGTTTTAGGATGACATGTTGAGAGACCGCAGGTCCTGTTGTGTTGAATTGTAGACAACCACGAACTCGCACCGGGAGGTGTGTGATCTTGACCTTTGACCATGACCTCATTTGAAGGTCAAGGTCATCGGTCTTTTTGCAAGTGATCCCGTGTCGCTCGGTCTATTCATGTCAAAGTTAAAATAGATAAAAGCTTAAATAACTATATCGGAGACTTTCAGGGGGCAAAAACTCTGCTGAAGGGGTCCCGGTTTCCTTTGGTTTACTTCGTACTGAAGGGAGTTTCACTGGGAACTCATCAGCGAAGGTTTCGTCTCTCTACCACTTTCGGTTCTGGAGTAGTAGTGATAACAAGGTTTTCAACGCGCGTAGCCACAGTTCGCGGAGAGGTCAAAATTTAGAGTTGTAATTCATAATGCGGACACCAATCCAAAATTCCATGCTGACCCATATAGTATTTCAGTGCTATCTGAAGCGGGAAAGAGGGTATAAAATGTGCCATTTTCTGGCCTTTTGGGATGACTTTGACCTTGACCTATTTTTCAAGGTCAAGGTCACCCAACCCGTTCCAGTGGGTTCGGTGTCTCTACGACGAATACTTTAGGAGTCGTCAATTTCTTACGCAGAAATCGTAAAACAGGATGGGTACTAACTTCCTGAAAGAGTCCTCGAATCCTTTTGTTGAATGCCCATGTCAAATGGACCAAGTCACCTCTATGTTCTAGAAAAGGTTGGATGCTCCTATCATTCACAGTTTTCGAGAAGAATTGATAACAAGGGTTTTTTGCGTATCAATATCCAGTCCTCCAAGTTCGTTAAAGGTGAAATTTCAGTTACGCAGGGTCAAATGTGGGCTTCTTTCAAGATGTCGAATAGGATGGACAACATCGTTTTTCGATAAGTCTTAAGACGTCAAAATCTTCTCGCGGCGGAAAGAAAAGAAGACAAATAATGATAACTGGTAATCCTAATTGTTCGCGAACAATTAGAGGGCTTTCCACCTACCATGATTAACTCCCCAAAAATTAAGAATATTCAAGATGATGTAAGAAACTAAAAAAAGACCTTGACCTTTGACCTTGACCTCATTTTGAGGTCATCGGTCTTCATGCAAGTGATCCCATGCCTCTACATGTATCTACATTAATGTAAAAGTTATAAACTTAAAAAATGTTAATCAAGACATTCAGGGGTAATAACTATGCTTAGGGATTTTCGGTTCCTTTCGGTTAGCTTCTCAATGCTAAAAATACTATGAAAGACCTTGAACATGAAAAAAAAATAACGATGACCTTGACCTTTGACATTGACCTCATTTTGAAGGTCAAAGGTAATCGGTCTTAAAGCAAGTCGTCCCATGTCTCTATCTATATCAAAATAAAAGTTATAGGCTTAGATAATGATATTCGAGACTTTCAGGGGCAATAACTATGCTTAAATTTGAATTCATTAGCGAATGTTTTGTGTCTCTATGACTTTCCGTGAAGTAGGAGTAGCGATAACAAGATTTCCAACGCGAGTTTCCGAAATGCACAGAAGGGTCAAAGTTCAAAGTTATAATGCATACTATCGGAACCAATCAAGAAGTCAATACTTACCCATATAATATTTCAACGCTACCTTTAGCAGGAAAGAAATATAAAAAGAGCTATTTTTCCTTTTTTCTGATGACCTTGACTTTTGACCTTGACCTAATTTTCAAGGTCAAAGGTCAACGATCCTATTCCAGTTGGTTCCATGTCTCTACGACAAACCGTTCTCAAGTTTGACATGTTTTACGAATAAATCTCAAAGTATAAAGAGGCATTAACTGCCTTTAAACTACCCTTCATTTGAGATTCTTCGATTCTACTACTTACTCTCTATGATTTAGCAAAGGTTTCATCCTCCTATCATTTACGGTTTAAAAGGAGTAGCGATAACAATGATTTCTGTGAAAGGTCCAATAACTCTGTAAGGGGTCTAAGTTCAATTACGCAGGGTGAACTGTATTCGTTACTCAATAAGTACTATATGATGTACTATAAAGTTTTTTGATAAGTCTTAAGACGAAATTTTTTTGACGGCAGGAAAATAATAGTAAACAGAACAATATCAATAGGACTTTCCACATGAAGGTGGAAAGCCCTAATAATAACATTGCTTTATTAAAGTAAAATAATATAATTTCACTTTAAATTTGATTATTTTTACTGATTTGTGTGTGTTTGGGACCTTATAAATGTATTAGGAACTAGTTAGTCCGTGTGCCGAATATCTATAATTATATATTTTTATACATATAACCATGATAACGATAGCATTTATTCCGTAAATGTAGCTTTTAGACTTTGTCTTTAAAACGGAATAGATAGCATGATTGGAATAAATCAATAGTTATTTATACATTATATATGAGTGTGTGTGTGTATTGGTTTATAATACACAGTGACCGTTATATTGCTATTTCAATGCAAGGAATTTGTCATTTTGCGTCGATCTATACTCATGTTATTCGCTCCGCTTTCATCATAATTTTACTTAACCCCCCCCCCCCCCCCCCCCCCGCCTAAAGACCCAATTTTGTCTGATTTATCCACCTAAAACCTTTTCCCCGTGGGGAAAAATTTCCCCTTTCAACGCATTTTGGAATGTTGCCTCTGTATGTATATATATATAGTCATGTTATTCGCTCCGCTATTTGTTCATAATCCATTGTAAACAGTGAGGTTGACCTGCTACAAACACAAATGCCTTCATTGTGGTGTATATCTCATCTTATCGGGTTAGAAACACACTGATATCGTGCAAATTGACGTTAACGTCTACAACGTCAAATTAATTCGATCCGCGGAGAGAATAACTGATCGATTAAGCCATTACTTTAAGTTTACGTCACGCGACATCGATTTTCACACACTGATTATTATTGTTTTCAACATTCATCAAATTTAGTTTGATAGAGGTGGTGTATTAGTGAAAATCATGTGATTTTAGTATTTTTTTGTCAGACATTGAACTTTTAATCACACCCATTTGCAAAGTCGTTTGTCATGTAAAAAAAAGTGTTTTTGAACATAGTGTTTGTACTTGGTAGTTAAAGGGTTTTTTCCACGATTTTTATGTAATAAAATCAGAAGGAGTAACCTTAATAAAGCACATTTCTGCTGTTATATTGTTTCATTACTCCCAATAATTGATACAAACATGCATCTTATCTGCATATATTCAAAGCTTCCGCTTCACAAATATATTCATTAATGAGCGATCTAGTCAAGTGACACATCATGACGTCATATGATCGTGTATGTGTGAGTGAATAGATTCTATAGAAAGTCATAAATTATAACAAATTGATAGTTGATCTTCCGGCATCCATGAAATTCCGTTAGTATTTAAGATTCAGTAATACATGTTTGAAACTGCTGCTGTGCCAAATCTGAGAGAAATTCTGTCAGCAAACATCAATATTACAACAAAATCGACGGACTCGGATGGAGATCCCGGTCACAGAAAGGATGAAACGTTTTCGTAAATATCTATCTTATCGTAGAATGACACTTTTTGTTCGTAAACATTTTGTGTTCCCATATAGATCTTTTTAAAGCTTTAGAGATCTGTACGTCAGGTACTATAGAAAAGTAATGGGGGGGGGTCATCCATTTTATAGCTGCAACCCCCCCCCCCCCTCAACGTTGGCATGCAGCATCATTTTAAATACAGCCGCCGTATTTCAAAATTCTTGACGATTATTAAGTAGGATTTTTTCGACTTTTAATTTTTTTTTTACTATTTTAATCGGGAGGTGGGGGTGGTTAGTATTTTCACACTTGGCAGTGGCGGATTTAAGTGCCCCCCCCCCTCTAAATTTTTCAAATTTAAGGTAAATCGTGGTATCTTCTTTAGAAAAATGTACTAAACGATAAAAAAGCAATAATTTCTTGAACTCCCGGAGAAATAAATGAAAGAAATATTTTGATTTCTTGAATTACTTTATTGGAAGAACTTTTTTTTCACAGTTGACATTGATTTTGTTACGTGGGTGCATGATTCTAGTTTTGTGGTAAAATATCCGAAGATATCCCCTACGTATTCCTCACCTGGGATGCCAGGGGTCCCTGGATTAGAAAGGCATTTAGTCCATATAATTCATATGCATACAATTTCAGAAATAAAAAGATAATAATAATAATATTGTACAATGTTATATTATACATGTAGCCAGGGGTCACATAATTCAGAGTCCAAGTTTGTGCCCCGACCTGTTTATCTTGAAGGACTGTCCCCTTCAAGTATATCAACTTATTATAATGCATACAAACAAACATATATTTATCATACATCATATCTTTAGTATTTTATAGAAATAATTTGCTTTGATTTTTTCACATGCATAGAATTCATCAAATAACTGTTTCTTGATATAAACCATGAACCCGTGAATACTTTCTTCACAATTTTCAAATTTACATTTCATTTTGAATTTATGTATTTTCATAGCAATAAAATATATCACATTATTGTAGCTGCTTGTTGTATTGTTTTCTTGTAGATGAAAACCTAGAACAATCAACTTCCATGTAATCTTGAAATTGAAATATTTTCCTACAGCGTTCCAAATATATTGTACAATTTGCACTCAAAGAGTAAATGCTTTGAATTTTCTACAACATTACATAATTGGCAAAAACTGGATTGTTCAGTGACAAATTACAGTGTGTCAAGTTATGTAATAATTTGTAATTTAATTCCGCTACTGATTTATTTAAGATACATATAAACCAGAAGTGATAAAAGAATTAGATAGGTTACATGAGGAATACGTTTTGGTTCCAGTTGATAAAGCTAGTAACAACATTGTCTTTGTTTGTAAGGCTCATCTGTATCTTAAACCAACTTGGCATTAATTCCACTTTTGGTAATCATACTTAGTCCAACTGCCCTTTCAAAAGATGAAATTCTTCAAAATCATGCTTCAGTTTTTGACACATTCTATATTCATATGAAGCAGAATTTATTCAAAAACTTCTACGTGAGAAGAAAAAATTTCTCACTGTGGCCTTCAATTCGACATTTCGGTATATCGATGACATTTTGTATATTACCAATAATAGCTTTCATTCATATGTCGATTTGATATATCCCTGTGAGCTCGAAATAAAGGACACCACAGAGTCGTCAACTTCTGGTTCATACTTAGATATTTTATTGAAATTAGACATTAACGGCAAACTGCCAACTCAACTGTTTCACAAACGGAATGATTTCAGCTTCTCCATCGTCAACTTCCCATATTTATGTAGCAATATTCCTTCATCACCTCCATATGGTGTTTATGTATCTCAACTGATTCGATATACAAGAGCTTGTTCTGCGTATAGTTAGTTTTTAAATCGAGGTAAGCTACTGACTAACAAGTTGATAGTACAGGGGTTTCAACAGTCTCGATTGAAGTCAGCATTTCGCAAATTGTATGGTTGTTATAACGATCTAGTTCGTCGATACAACCTATCATTGGGTTAACTGCTGTCTGACGTGTTTCATACCGATTGTTAAGCCGTCCTTGGCACACTGATTTTGGCTGCGGATAACTCCGTTTACCTGATCAGGATATAGGGCTGACGGCGGGTGTGATCGGTCAAGAGGGGATGCTTACTCCTCCTAGGCACCTGATCCCAACTCTGGTGTGTCCAGGGGCCTGTGTTTGCCCAACTATGTATTTTGTATTGCTTTTAGGAGTTATGAGATTGGTCACCGTGCGTTATCGTTACCTTGCATTGAAGGGTAATCGAAACTGCTGTTCTTATTTGGAGTTTGATTGGGTGTGCTTGTTCGAAGCCGCTCTGTTGGAGCCTGCTTTCCCAGTTTTTCTGGATTTTTTTTGGTGTGTAAAGCGATCCGTTGTAGGATTGATCCCATAAAATTTTGTCCCGGCCACTTGCTTGGACTAGTATGCTCGGTTTGCACTTTGTCAAGCCCTCTGCCCCAAAAATTATCATAAGTTGTTTCGGCAAAGATCGAGTTTTTGGAGCGTTGTCAAGCGCCTTTGCAAAATGTTCAACTTGGGCAGCTTTTTTGTATAGGATCTCTTCCATTACTTGTTCTCTGGTTTTTAACCAACTATCAGATGGTACTATTTTGTTACCAATGAATTTGGCATCCCGTGTGGTGGGTACTTCCCTGATTTTTTTCTGCGGCAACAATGTCACTCGAGCGTAGGGCTTTAACACACTGGAATGCGTGCTCGGATGATTTGAAATTTTCATTAAAGACATTTATGTCGCATGGATAGAAATTGGACAGTGGGTCTTCTTTACCAAAGAAGGGTATTACTCCACGTTGCTTATGAATGTAACCTGGACAAGATTGTTACCCAAGCGCATGATCTTCCGACAGGCAGACCTTGAATTTCTGTTCTGACGGACATTCCGAGCTGAAGGGATTTTTACTTCAGCAATTTGTGCATACTTTTGTGTCTTTTTTGGGCTGACCTCGATAGTAAATTTTGCATGAGAGACCAGCACAATAGCTGTTTTGGGGTAGGACAGTACCTTCTTTGAGTGGTTCGATGCAAATGAATCGGTTGCCGTTTAGTACTCCAGTCATTTTTTTGGTGAGAGGATTTCTTATATGTTCATATTTCATTTCACGTTTGGGTTTAACACCGAGTTTGATCAGCATTTGCATGATATCTTTGTCGTCCACTGAAAGAGGGACCCCAGAAATTACGACTTTGATCACATTGTCAGATGGCGAGGTCAAACCTGAGGAGTCCGGATTGAAGTCGTATACATTTACCGACTTGTGGTGAATCTCAAAACCTTGAATAAGCAGAGTATTTCTACTGTCTGCGTCTTTAAGATAAATTCTCCACAGATTTCTGTCAAGTTAAATACAAGCTACGTTCGGTCGGACGATCTTTTTAATATCGCTCATACGTTCAAAGTCTGTAACCCTTTCGGATGTGTTTGCTTGTAACTTACCATATTTTATATATACAGGTTTTGTCATTCCTGCCATTCCTTTCCGGATTTTGTTTTCAATCGTTGCAACAGCTTAAATGACAGAAAAGTAAACAATGACACACTGAATATAAACTCACCATATAGTTGGAAGAGCAAGCGTTCAGGTGTAACAGTTCACATGTATTCAAATATATTTAGTGTCCAAAGTCAACGAAAAGTTAACATATACATTTTTAATGCACAGAGTATATAGCAGTAAAACACAAAATTTTACTTTTGGCCTTAACAAACCAAAAGAAAGTCCTCAAAATCGTCAGAAGACATAGCAGCTAGGTTCGAAACACGCCCTTCTCCCCCTGAGTCACGTGACTTCTCCTTATTGGATGAACTTAGTTTTTTTCGAAAAACCCTTAAACTTTGCGTCATTTATTAATTTCACCTGATGAAAAATGATAGAAAATAATACACATGACTAAATAGGAGACATATAATCTATAAAACCCATGAGATTCCGGGGGCTTCGTTCCTTGGACCCCAACATTAAGGTGGTCCTCAGACCCCCTGCCTCATAAATTGTCGCCCCCGTAACCACCATTCCTGGATCCGCCCCTGCTTGGTGTCAACACTCAAAACTTCAAGCAAGGGGGGGGGGGGGGGGTAAGTCAATATATCGTTACATATGAAATCAAAGGTGTGTAATAGTTCTGATTTTTATAATTCCAAAACGTGTCTAAATTTCTTATATCTAGCGTAAATAATGTTACCTTTACTATTCAGTTATTTTTCCGTCCTTAATTTTTTGATTTTTTTCCTGTGTTTGAATATTTCCACATTTAATTTGTTTTGGGAAAGCACGTGTATTTTGACAGGAAAGGGTCCTTCATTTTGACAGTTCTCTAGAAGTTATTTATAAAACAAAGTTTCTGATTGGTCAGGGGTCTCAGCTTTAAACGTTTCAGATTTCATTTTTCACTCGTTGGGCGGGGTATTGTGAAGTCGAGTTTGATTGGTTAAAGGGGATATAGAAACGTGAACGGGGATCGTTCAACTTTACGTTGTGGTATAGAATCTCAAGGTTCGACCACTTTTCTTATTCTCTACTAATATTAGCAATGCATTATATGAGCTTTTGCTGCACGATTTTCTCCCCTAAATTTTTCTTATTGTCCCGCTTTGACAATTAATTCAATTATTTCTGATATTGAAATCCAACCTTAAAGTCTGGCTCAAGGTGAAGTAGATCTCTTAACTAGGGAAATATTATCTAATTTCTTAAATGCGAGTTTGTTTACATAGGACTTATAATTTATAGGTAGTAGTTTTATCTTGCTACAGGAGAGATAGTGTAGGATATTTTTGACGTTATTTTCAAGGTTCTGAAACCCTTTGAAAAGTATGGAGGTCTATTAGTGTACTTTATATATATATATATTGTTTTTCTTGGGTCTACCCCTTCCCTTATTCCCAAGTTATTTTTCATTATTTTCACGTCTTAAGTTTTTCTAAGTTCACAGTTGCTATTCCTATATTACATTAACTTTTGATATGTTAATAAATTGTAAACTCTTACACTGGTGTTTTAATTCAAGAATGCTGGTCTCATAAGGGACATAGTTCAAGAATACACGAACCTGGGTTGATAAATATCTTGAACCATTGAGTTACCGTACCTATACTGGATTCCTAAACTACATAAAAACCCTTACAAAGATACATTGCTGGATCCAGTAAGTGCTCTACCAAGTCCCTGTCTTTGCTCCTCACAAACATATTAACAGCTGTGAAGGAGAAACTTTAAACTTACTGTGCGACTACATATGCCAGAAGTGGTATTAATCAAATGTGGATTCTTAAAAATTCTAAAGAACTTTTAGTAAACTTGAAATCGCATAATTTCCCCCAAATCAATAACATTAAAACCTATGACTTTTCAACACTATACACGACCATTCCTCACGATAAATTAAAGACTAGACTTTATGATATCATAAACAGTTGCTTCTTCAACAAAAACGGAAAACGGAAATATTCATATCTAGTGATCAGTCATTCAAAAACTTACTTTGTTAAACACCACTCTGAATCCACGCACAAGTACTCTGAAGTTGAACTAAAAAATATGCTAGAGTTCCTCATTGACAATATCTTCGTGGTGTTTGGTGATCAGGTCTTCCAACAGTCTGTTGGAATTCCCATGGGCACGAATAGTGCTCCTTTCTTAGATGACCTGTTTCTATATTCATATGAAGCAAAATTCATTCAAAAACTTCTATGCAAGAAGAAAAAATCGCTCGCTGTGTCCTTCAATTCGATATTTATATATATCGATGACGTTTTGTCTATTAACAACAACAGCTTTCATTCATATGTCGATTTGATATATCCCTGTGAGCTCGAAATAAAGGACACCACAGAGTCGTCAACTTCTGGTTCATACTTAGATATTTTATTGAAATTAGGCATTAACGGCAAACTGCCAACTCAACTTTATAACAACGGGATGATTTCAGCTTCTCCATCGTCAACTTCCCATATTTATGTAGCAATATTCCATTATCACCTGTATATGATGTTTATATATCTCAACTGATTCGATATGCAAGAGCTTGTTCTGCGTATAATTAGTTTTTAAATCGAGGGAAGCTACTGACAAACAAGTTGATAGTACAGGGGTTTCAACAGTCTCGATTGAAGTCAGCATTTTGCAAATTGTATGGTCGTTATAATGATCTAGTTCGTCAATACAACCTCGCATTGGGTCAAATGCTGTCTGACGTGTTTCATACCGATAGTTAAGCCCGATAGTTGGCACACTAATTTTGACTGCGGATAACTCCGTTTATCTGATCAGGATATAGGGCTGACGGCGGGTATGACCGGTCAAGAGGGAATGCTTACTCTTTTTAGGCACCAGATCCCACATCTGGTATGTCCAGGGGTCCGTGTTTGCCCAACTATGTATTTTGTACTGCTTTTAGGAATTATGAGATTGATCACTGTTCGTTATCTTCACCTTGCACCATGCATTCTTTTTTCCGTGGTTATAAAAAATATAATATATCAACCCTTGTCTAAAAAACATAAATTGATATAGCCTATAAAAGACGTCAGTGATCTTAATTGCATGTGCCAGCGATTATTAGGAGGGTACTAAAAAGTCCTCCAATCAACGGTACCTATCGGCAAACTTACAAAGTATTCAGAAGAAATAGTGTAAGGAACAATAACTGTGGGTAGACACAAAAAAATGTCTTTATGCTATGCACTTCTGTCAAAATACCGACGCAGTATCAAATATTCCTTTAAAGTACTTAGAATAATCTTGTGCTGCAATAACAAAGAAATGTTGTGTGACACGGTTTGCAATGCATAGTGGAGGATATGAAACCCGCATGGGTTGGAAGAGATGATGTGGTTCGGCTGTTTGTAGACAATCCTCGTGTGTTGCTAAAACGTAGAATGGGAAATGGAACGGAACATGAAATGCTTAGTTGATATTATTGGAGTGATGGGTATTTTCTAAAATCAAAAGGCTTATTGTATTATGGACGAGGGCAGTAGGATTTGCATTGAAAACGGGAAGTCAACCTTATGTTCCAACGTTTCATATACTGCAGAAGGTATACATATATTGTACATAGTGTATGCGTGTACATATTTTGAAATCGTAATAACGCACTATTTCTAAAGCAAGCGCTTGTGTATACTACCCTTTGTTCGGGGTCGGCATTTTCTGACACCTCCTCTTCCCCATATTGTGACAGTATGTTGTTTCACAAACATGAAAAAAAAATTGAAAATGAAAAAACAAAATACCGAAAAACAAATAACCTTTCAAATCGTATTTTTTCTTCTCTGGTATTGACCTTTAGAAATGATTTTACAGGCCGATCGAATTAATAAGTCGTTTTCATCCACCTGAAAACAATATTGAAAAGATAAAGTTACAATGGCAACCTCTTTGTCTGTTTTGCAGCTGTTGGTTTTGCTCTCTCTCCCCTTTCTTGTGTAAATGTGATCCCCATATGATAACGTATTCTTTCCATCCTCTGCCCATATGTATTGCTGTCATAGTGCCGTAATTACATTATTCTTGTAAAATACTTTCTAACTGTTATACAAAGATTTACCCAATGCCTCGTTCACAAGAAAAATCCGTGTGAACAAGGCATAAACTTAATCAATTTATGGTGCAGAATATTTGAAGAAGGACTGCTTTTACCGCTTGTAAAAAAATCCCCGAAATCTTGATTTTGATGAAATTAATGTATTTGCCCGATTAAATCATATTAAATTTTAACATGTACAGTTTCCTTCTTTCCGCTATTATTCCGAAGTTTCTGGCCGTTAAATCACTTATACTCATAATTGTTCAAATAATTGCAAAATTATCTTGTGTTCACGAATCAAGGTAACATCTGAAAACAGTGAATGAAAGGTAAAGACAACGACCAGATATCAATCTCATACGTCCTATAAGCAATACAAATAGATAGTTGGGCAAACACGGACCCCTGGACACACCAGAAGTGGGATCAGGTGCCTAGGAGGAGTAAGCATCCCCTGGATACTGATTAGTTAGCTTGTTTGTTTTTGACTTCATCCAGCTTTTGTAGTGTGGTTGTAGTTTTAGTTTCCTTTTCTATGTAAATGTTCTATCATCCTGAGGAAGGGACAGGTTGACAATTCACTGTCGTTGGTCATTTTTTGTGCTTTATAGATGTATGTATATATATATATAGAGAGAGAGAGAGAGAGAGAGAGAGAGAGAGAGAGAGAGAGAGAGAGAGAGAGAGAGAGATCAACATACTGATGCTTGCCGGTCCTTATCATATATATAATTCAAAGTTATCGTAAGATACGAATAATTTGTAGGAATTGTTAATTTAGGCCACATGATTTGACCTTGCATTTTAATTGTTTGACGAGTGGATATTGTCCATTTTCATCTTGTTCATTCTCCGTGATATTTGAATTAGATCAACTAAAACCCCGACATTCACCACATCCAACTGAACATTCGAGTCCATGCTTCCTGCAAGTGCACCTCTTACTGTCACAATTTGTTTATCATTTACAGTTAATTACTTTAAGTCATTTATCAGGTGCTGACGGAAGTGTGGTTTTGATTGGAATATATTTCATAAATAATATCCCCAGTCACATGCATTTAATAACGCTGACTCCGCACCATGAATCCAATCTTGACACCGGAATGATGGAAATAAGCTCGCAAGGAAAAGAAAGTTACGGCATCTGATATAGGTGGAAGAGACTGGATCTGTATGTATTTTCTTGATATTACTTTACAAGTGTACAGACGGAATCTTAAAAGACCAAAACCTTCATGGGAACTCCTCTGTAAAGATACGAAATAAGATGTTCCCATGCTGAACAAATATCCCGTTTTCTTGATGATTTATTTCTAAAGACACTAATCTGATCGTCCCACATTTCATCCCATATATTTTTCAGTGCAAATCCTTTACCAATTCCAAACAGCCAAGTCATAATGTCACAACATGTGAGAAAATATATAAAACATGCAGGATTTTTGATATGCGATGCATAAGTGCTTGTTGAATTTGTTTGATGTCCCAGAGTTTGCTGTTCTGTACCCCATAAGACATTAGAAATAGTTGTATGGAGTTGGATTCAGCAAAACAACAGAATAGTAGAAGAAAATCTGTATCTTTGCCCACCATTTTAGCATCCGATGCCCTCGAACACTGAATAGCTGTCATAACTATACGTCTACTGGTACCATCTGATGAATGTCTAACTATACAACCATAATGCGCCAGTTTGGCTCCCAGAAGATTAATGATCATTTGCTTATTTCTTCTGTTGGGAAGCAAAACATCTTTTTGTAAGCTTTCAAGGCATCTATGTTGTGAAGTCTACGTCTGGAGATAATATACCTTTGCTGTGCTTCAACGGATATGTATTTTGTCTTTGGTAGAGGGTTCTTGTATATAACCATCAACAATTGTAATTGGATGCCCAAAATGACGATGCACACAATCTGTGTATAATTTACAGATTCCATGAAATGCAAGTCCATTCTCCCAAGTAATTTTGTACAGGCGAAAACCTTCGTCTATGACAAACCGTACTGGTTGTCCTTGTTTATTTTTCCCTATTCTCTCAGTTTCCACAACGTTAACGTGTCTGCAAACTGTGACCTGCAAGCTGCACGAGGTATTCCATTTGGTAGAAAAACAATTTCCCAGGATTACTTCCCTTGTGACACATTTGCATGTCACTGGACGAACTAGGAGTGAGGCATCTTAACAGCCATAAAATATTTGCTACTTGCTCTTATTGAAATTGTTGCGTCCATCACTTGACCTTAATGAGCAGATGATTCTTATTTAACTGGCTGCTGACAAAACGTAATATCAATTTTCGTTATATTCTCCAATTCATCTTGCGAAACATGTACCCTCTTGATGATATGGCTATTCTGAATACCTGGGGGTCACCGCTGCGATACTTCCCATTCCATGAAAGTTCCCGTCCATCAATGGTTCGGATATTATGACCCACATTGTCAGCTATATACTGAAGGAAGGTGTATGCGGGTGTGTATTCAGACATCGAGGTTCCTTTTGATACTGCGGCAGAAGATTCGCACCATTGTTTTTCTGAATATGGGCTACATAGTCCGAGGCTATGGAGAGTGTCTATTAAGAATTTCGATGCAAAGTGGTGATGAAGTTGCACTAGTAGGCCTAACTGAAGGGGAGCTATGTAAGATTTGGGTTTAACAGCTTACCAAATAGCCGGGTCTATAACATAACTTTCAAACAAGGATCTTTAAGAGTAATGACGGTCAGTACAAAAGACTGGATATTTTCTGGTATATACCGCAAGTTTTTATCAACCACTGTGGTGTCAAAAGACAATGGATAGTATTCGCAATCGAAGGACAATGATCTGATGTCTGATTTGATCACATATCCTGCCTCTTTTCCCAGCTCAGTTAATCACATTTGAACCTTTGTCACCAAGGATCGCTAGGTCTCTACGGCCATTGTACTCATCTGAAAGTAATAATCAACATTCATTTCAAATGATAGTCACTGAAACTTATTGAATATCTCATTTAGCTACAATGTAAAGTTTACATGTTACATATAAATGAATTGTTTTAGGACGCAAAAACTCAACTTTCACTTGATGAAACTATAATTCTTGCAAGTACACGTATTTCAACTTTTCTGTATAAATGGTTAATTATACATGAGTAAAGTCGGGACATTTGAATGTGCATACTTACTAGAATAGAAAAGTTTTCATCAGAAATTCGGCATTTAAGACCATTTCATCAATCTGGTTTATGGTGAGAGTTGTCCTGAAACAAAACAAAAAACAAAAAAAAAACATGATTACAACTATAATTTTCCTGTGCCACATACACATTTTGATAAAAGATAAAGCTAGAATGCATGTTGAAATACAGTAATAACAGAAAATGCAATGTTTATACACGCAAGTAAATCAGTGAAAGCATACATAAACATCGATCAAAAAAAGCTTTATATTTGAATCTGAGAAAATTAAACATTTCATTTATGACTCTACTGAACTTCCATACCTTCAGAAATCAACGATAAGGACCATTATGAAATATAATGTTTAATTAACGGAGGTGTTTTTTTTTTTATATATATCGTAAATATATGTTATTTATAAATTTGGGCTCATACAAGTGTCCCATTTCTACATTATGATACTTTTTAAACTTAAATGAAGACCGAGACATAATATCTGTTTCAAGCATAGCAGAACATGGATGACAAATTCGGGGTTAGGTGCAGTAAACAACGAGGATTTGGTAGACGCTGTGACTATGATATATAAATTAAAGGATTTTCTACTTTACACTAAAATAGTTATACTTACTTTGTTTAGTTTCCATCACAGGCCCTAAGCCCGTTTTGGGCCCGAACCCTGTGATACAATAAATATAGAAAGGGGTCTAACTCTGGCCCAGATAAAAAAAACTAACAGCTCTCTTCAAATGCCTAAAAAATCTTAAATTAGGTACGCTATGCGTAATTTGTCGTTTTCCTTGCATAGATTAATGTTTTAACTACTTGCATGTCAAATTTCAATACACGGGTTCCTACAATAACAAAGATATATATTATCGTTCTCTCGATATAAAATGTATACGGTACCAATTTTGATGCACCAGATGAGCATTTCGACAAATAATGACTCTTTAGTGATGCTTAACCGAAATGTTTGATATCCGAAATAACAATGAAGTTTTAGAGCTATTTTAGGGAAAAACAGTGTGCCAAAAAAGTGGAGTTAAATTCGTCTAAGGATTTGAGCTATGCGAGAGAGAGATAATCCTTAATTTTGAAACGAATGTCTAAATTTTGTAACAGCAATTAAATATACATCCGTATTTTCAAGCTAGTAACGAAGTACTTAGCTACTAGGCTGTAGAGACCCTCGGGGACTAACAGTCCACCAGCAGAGGTTTCGACCCAGGGATCATAATGTAAAACTTATACGGTTTCACTTGTAAATGTTTACTAGGACATTTACCGGTCCAGGTCACGGAGTCGTTTCTCGCCTATGACAGCAGCGACATTCAGACTAATGTGGAAGATTTCGGACCTGTCAATTAAAATTTCACATAATTATACGCTAGTTACTTCTTCATATTTTGATAATGTTCTTCGTGTAGACGTTACACGACTTATTTTTCCTCAGCAGCATCAACTGATGACAAGATCTGCCATTTTGATGAAAGCACTAAATACCCGAAAAACTTAAAATCTCAAATACCTTAAAATTGATCAAAACATTATTCTTGTGATATTGCACCTAGAGAAGGAAATTGAACATTATTTTTTGGCTTTCTTAATTTTTTGATTTTGTTTGTTTTATTTCATTTAGATTATTTTTACCCATTATCCCCTTCTTTAAAGTTTTAGATATTTCGGGTCTTTAGTACGTTTCTCAAAATGGCAGTTAGAGTCAGGAGTTGATGTTTTATAAAATAAGCGACCCAGATACAGCGAACATAAGAGAACTTTTCTAGAAATTTTAGCAACTCATAACAAGTAAATGGTTCGTTGTAAAATTCTGTTATAACGATCGAGTTCGTCAGTACTAACTATCATTAGATCAGATGCTGTTTGGCATGCTCCATACCCATTGTTAGGCTGTTCTTGGTACACATATTTTGACAACGGATAAATCCGTTTACCTGATAAGGATATAGGGCTCACAGCGGGTGTGACCGGTCGCCAGGGAATGTTTACTCCTCTTAGGGACCTAGGGCGCGTTTTACAAAAGAACTTACAACTTACGACAAACTTTACATACTGGAATTTTCAGGTTTATTGTAAGGTCATTCACTCCAAATACAAAATATTTTTTTAAAATGTTGAAAATTAAGCCTCAGAAAAGTTGTACTTCATTCACTTAAAGTAATAACTGTGTAATACAATTTAAGACTTGCGACTTTGTCGTAAGTTGTTTTGTAAAACGGGCCCCTGATTCTACCTCTGGTGTGTCCAGGGGTCCGTGTTTGCCCAACTATCTATTTTGTATTGCTTATAGGAGTTATGAAATTGCTCACTGTTCGTTGTCTTCACCTTTTATTCACTGTCTGTAGATGTAAAAGCCAAAGTCTTCTGTACTTCTGCATTTTTCTTAGAGATACAATTTGGGCTCATGTTGTCTTTTGATGAGTTTGTAACATGCGCCAAATACACAAATCTATGTATAGCGAGTTCAATTGATACACTTACAACAACACCAGTGAAAACGATTTGAAACTTTTACAAATTTTAATTCTACATAATTAATCACAAATATATAAACATACAATGATACAGAAGTACACAACACAGATCTAAAGTTCTACTCAACTTGTTTATAATGATCAGCGTCTCCGTGATAAATTTATATATGTAACACCTCCAAACTGTGTTATAGTTCTTTATTCTATGGTGATGAAGTATATGCACAGTGATCCCTGAAGTATACATCAAGATGTCATTAAAAATCTTTCACATACAAGTCAATAGCATTCGGATTAATTCAAAATAATTCTATACATTTGTATTGTTTGACTTACAATCAATCACCTCAAACAATATTCATATAACTATATTATGTATATCACCATTACACAAATATTAAAACTGTACACAACACTTAAGCTTCCATCAAAGTACACAAAAGCAATAAGTAAACACATACCCCAAGTAAGGGACAAACGTGGTCCCTACAGCTATGGGCACTTCCCTTCTGAATAATGTTGTATCGTAAGATGTACTATATCAAAATAGAAATATCAAATACAGACTAGACATATTGCATGATCTTAGAATGATTATTACACTAACTGATTTCCGTACATGTGATATATTTAAAGTAACAATTAAATCATCTCAATACCCTTGTCTGTATAACTTGATATGTAAACAATGAACTGCTGACACATACAGTGAGCATTTAAACAGTAAATTTATTTTGATAATAACTTCAAAAAACCAGTGCATTCATACCTAGAAAACTACATACTCTGTTACTTGTTTGAAATATACAAAGTGCTAGTTGCATCACTATAATACAAATTTTCACAGTACCTTAGACCCAGGTTCTTGTCAACCACATGACCACAAAAATATCACGAGAAATGACCAGCATGCAATGCACTGTTTCATATGACATTATAAATATTTGTCAATTATTAATTTTATGTCAAAAGTTTTCTTTAAATAACATAACCCGAAGAAATTTTCAACAAATAATGAATATAAGAAATGATTAAAAATAAATCCTTTATATGGGGCTCAATTTTATGGTCGTTTTAACGATCTGGTTCGTCAGCGCATTGGGTCGGGTGCTGTCTGGCGTGTTTCGTACCGATTGTTAAGCCGTTCTTGGCACACTGATTTTGACTGCGGATAACTCCGTTTACCTGATCAGGACATGGGGCTAACGGCGGGTGTGACCGGTCAATAGGGGATCCTTACTCCTCCTAGGCACCTGATCCCACCTCTGGTGTGTCCAGGGGTCCCTGTTTGCCCAACTATCTATTTTGTATTGCTTGTAGGAGTTATGAGATTGATCACTGTTCGTTATCTTCACCTTGCATCCAAACTTCATAAGTTTATCATTTAATGTTACTTAATTTCACCCAATATATCAACACTTAAAATGAAATTGTCAAGAGGTAACGACCTTCACCCCAAATAAAGAGGTCCCCGGTTCAAATCCCACCATCACATACTGTATTTTTCCAAATTGAAATTAAATTTCCCCTCTCTTACATATAGGGGAAAGTGAATTCTAACTCGAATCAAATGTAGAAAAACAACCATAGACAATATGATAATGTAGAGTTATCTTTCTTTTCTCGTTTCGTATCGATGTGCTACTGATGTTTACAGGAACACAGAAGTGGATTACAATAGCGTTACAAATGAACATTCATATTTAAAGATTTATTATTTATCATGGGTCAATAAATGTAAATATTCACAGAGAGAATAAATTGATAAACTGAATTTCACAAACAATTTCGCTAGAAGGACTCCCTAAACCAAACGCATGCTTCTACCTATGCGGTATTGATTAGTGAGATAGGAAATATTTTAACTACCTGCCATAAGACAATTGATACAACATACACATGTACAGTGAATGGTACTACGTTCAAAGTCATAATCAAACAATTGAGAGGATTTGTGATATAAAATGTGAAAATTGGTGTATATGTATTGTTCAATATCAACAGCGCATTCGTAGCAAAATGTACGTGCAATGTCATGAAACAGTAAAAATTGGCCGGTCAGTAGTTTAGCTGTCACATGTATATGCTCCAAGAAAACAAAAGAAATTTAATAATTACTCTACTAATAGACAGTGGAATAATAAAGGAAATTAATATGTATCTAATACAGTAGATTTCTTTCTGCTTTATCATAATTGTTATCATACATGTACCAACAGGTTTGTTTAAAGCTGAGATTATCTCCCGATATCCTTCTATCACTTAGAACGTGTTTGCACGATTTGTTTAAACAGCACTAGATTTCAGTCTAAAATCATATGATTATTTATTGTATATGTCAGCGTCCTATATATGATAAATGTAAGGATTGAGTTTGACAGAGGGGAACAAATGGGGAAATTATATTACAATAGCAACAAATCGAGCATTTTAAGCAAGAAAGTGAATGTAGAAATCCCTAAGATCTTCAGATAATTTAAAGTGACCTGTATTTTGTATCAGTTTTCAATCTAAGACTGATAAAATGATGAACGCTATTAGGTCCTGTGACAAGGCCTCTGACATCTACAGTAGCTCCATTATCTTAGGTGTGCAGTGTCTGCACTATCTGGCCGTATTTAGTCGACACACAGGTAACGGGTAGGAGATGTGAAGAAAATGAGAATGAAACGACACTTTCAGGTATTTACCTTGTTAGGTTGTCTTTTGTTATTTTGTATGAAATGGGTGAGCAATTGTATTTATTTTTCATGCTGGTCACATAATCTGACGCTTGATGCACCCTTTTTAATGAGTTAACGAAAAGTGATGATCAATATTTCTATTAAATTCTGCATCCCCTTTTCAATGTTTTAATAATTTCTATATTTAAATAAACTCCTAAGTAACACTGACTTAGCTATAGGCGATCCAATCATAAATTGTAAATAATTTTCTCAAATACAAATCTATTTATTTGGCGTTTTTTTTAGGGTTAATGAATTTTATTTTACTATACGTACAGGTCCGTGATTAGGAGGGATGCGAGGGAACCATCTATGTACATAGGAAAAGAGTTAAGCACCATAATGACACCAATACCCTATGATTTTTTTTTAAAGTGTGTTCTTTCATGCATACGGTATATCGAATATCATATTCATGCCTACACTTTCTTTGGAATGCAAGGTGAAGATAACGAACAGTGATCAATCCCACAACTCCCACAAGCAACACAAAATAGACAGTTCGGCAAATATGTATAAATGGCAAAACATTATACCATGATAATACATGAGTTATAATGACAATGAAAATGAGAATGACTGTTGGCTATTTTACCAGTGACAACAAACGTTATGTGGCCATTACTAAATAATCAAACATGCAAAAATGATTACTCAAGTAAAGTTTAACATAATATATGAAATATTTCGTATAAAGTAGAGTAATGCTTATCTTCAAATCCATAACCATGATCGTGTTCCCTTTTGGTGTAACGGAATGTGACAAACTTGAAGGTTAATCAGAGAAGCCGCGACCACAACTGCGCCCCATTTGTTAAAGCGAAATCTTGAACTAACTCTGGATCCTCCACGATCAGGAAGGGGAATCTTCAAAATGTTATGTATCGCCTTCTTGATATTTCCTGCCAATATCGAGATTCCTTTTGCGGAGAGGTGATATTTGCCATCTGCCAGGTATTCAGGGCTTGGATTACAATTCATCAACTTATTGCTATAATCACAATACACAGTGGTTTGGTCAACCAAAAATTTCTGTTTAATTGAAGCATTGACAATCTCGTCATTGGCTTGATGGAGTAAATAGTCTGCGCTGGGTGTGGTGATGGATATTATCATGGCAATATTATCCCATCTATGTTTCATTACCTGCCCAAGGGTTTCCAGGTTTTGAACACACACTAGTAGCTCAATTTTTGTTAGATCATTTTTGGGAGAGTGAAGCGTTACAATCTTGGGTTGCTCATTGCCTTTATATTGGATGTACAAATCAACAATACATCTGGTCTAGACGTTCTTCCATCAATATGTCTTGCATGTGCAATTTGCCACTGTTTTCACGGGAACACTGCCAGCATCATCTGAGTATGACCGAGAATTACCCACCTGCTTCTGAATTTTTTCGTTGGAGATGTTGAGCATTGAACACATATCCTGTACCTGTTCTAGTTTTTGAAGGCATTTGTTTGCCGTTTCTTCTAAGTTTAAATTCTCTTCTTTTGTCTTCTTTCCATGCAACTCTCGGATGTTTCTTTTGATTTAAACAGCTTATTTTCAATTCTCTCAAGTTTTGTCTCTTCTGCATTTATTAGTCTCTTGTGAAAGGTTAAGGTGACGAACAGTGATCAATCTCATAACTCCTATGCAATACAAAATAGATATTGGGCAAACACAGACCCCTGGACACACCAGAGGTGGAATCAGATGCCGAGGAAATCAAAGCATTCCGTTGTCCGTTTTTTAGTACAGCTCTCGATCACCTGGTAACCTTCTTTACACATGGGATGCTTACTCCTCCTAGGCACCTGATACCAACTCTGGTGTGTTCAGGGGTCCGTGTTTGTCCACCTATCTATTTTGTATTGCTTGTAGGAGTTATGAGATTTATCACTGTTCGTTAGCTTCACCTTGCATACAGTGGTCAGTATTCTGATTAATAAGATTAATCATGCATAGCTCTTATCCTTGGACGAATTTGGCTCCACTTTTTTGGCATGCTGTATTTGGCTATATTTAGCTCTAAAACTTCAGAGTTATTTCGGATTTCAAACATTTCGGTTGAGCATCACTGAAGAGACATTATTTGTCGAAATGCGCATCTGGTGCATCAAAATTGGTACCGTATTAGTTTTACATTAACTACACCACCACTTTCTCTGTTTTGTCCATGCTCAAGTTTTCCAATAGTTTCCGTTGTGCTATTTTCATATCTTAGTAGACTTTCCATGGGCTATTTTTTGTTACCAATTTTATTTTTTACATCTTGCTCATTTGTTTCATTAGCATCAAGTGTTTTTGTTTGACGTGTTTTCATTTGTGGTGGCAGAGGGATCATATTCGATGTAGACAAGTGGGTTTTCTAATGTTGAATATTCCTTGTTTTAGTATTTCATTTCATTTTATTTTATTCAGGTATAAGATACCACAGAATGTTATGATTATAATTTAAAATATCAAATTGAAACCTGGCATAATATATAGCACTATGCAGTTATAACGGTTAAAGAATAAGTAACAGTCTTTATACCATGACATATGATGATATAATAACCTAAGAATAACCCATAAAAGCTTAAATTACCTTATTTCCAATGGGATCCTTACATCTTTAGATATGATCAACAGACAAATGTCTAAAGTTTGTTTCAGAATTGGGAATTTTTTTTTATAAAGACCTTATATTTAGATCCTTGTATTCTGATAGTACATGTTGTCACAAAGAAGGTTACGATGTACAAAAGAACACTTCAATATCAATATAGTTTGCGCTGTCAGACGCATTCTCTCATACTTCCGGGTCGCCGTGCTAGTTGATCTTAAACTCCTCGCTCTTTCCCAAATTGTCGTAATAAAAAATATCAAACGTTTTTGTACATGGATGTATACGTTGTAAATTTGTATGAAAAGTTACTATTTTGGCCTCACATTCATAAAGTCCTATGTCGATTTCCTCATAAATTAAACACCAATGGGTTGAACTGCGTAATGAAGTTGTGTTGACATGCAAAAATACATGTATAATGTAATGCATGATAGACTAGCTCAAATGGTTTATTTTATGCAATCTCTGGGCTCTTCACCTAACCCTTTCTGGATGGAGAAGGTACAGACATGAGTCACAACCCCTCCATTCCCACCCTTATATTTTTTTCTGGATCTGCTTCTGCTTTGTAAATATGTTCGTAAAAATATATTTATGTGCTCATTTGTTCCTTTATCATGTTTATGCCTTGTTTGGGGTTACACTTTTTAAAAAGTATGATTTTGAAATAAAATATTTAAGCTTCAAGAAACTCTTCGGTGTACATTTATCAGTATACAGTTTATAAAGGATCTAAACTTACTAATTGCAACTGTTAAAATATCTGATAGATAATGCAATGTATTGATGAAATAATTAAAAAATCATTTTCAATTCAGTTTACAGAAATTAATATCTACATGGATTATGTAAAACACAGTTGTTTTGTCATCTGAAAGCAACCTGTAATCAGACTTGGTAAAATATAGTGCCATGAACATTATAAATGAGTCAACTTACATTTTTTAAACTACATTATTGAATTTTAAAACAATCCCATTTCTACATTACATGTATTTTCATAAAACTATATAAAGTCAATATAAACTGTCCAAATTTTACAATATTAATGACACAAATGTTTGCAGTTTCTGTTCTCAATTTTATCCCCCCCCCCCCCTAAACAACCATATATATTATACGACTGTAAAAACGTACATTTCACTAAAAGATTTTGTTCCTATCTTACAAAGGATTCATAAGGAAAACAAGTGCTAAAAAGTTTATTTTAAAATTTGAGCCATGTCATGTTACTAGAGTTGTTAGCCAGTTTTAAATGTCCAGATGCTTTGTAATAAATGTTTTAAATTTCATATTATATAGAGCAAAAATGAATTCACAATGATTTTTCAAATAAAAGATAATTTCAATGAATTATTTAGGGTATAAAAAAACACAAAAGTTGATAAATTATGTCTTTGTTTTATCATAAAGGATTCCCTTGAACATGTTGAATGTATTTTCAGTTTTGTTTTTCTGAAGATACACGTTTTAAACGAGCATGGGCATTCATTCTCTTTATACTCAGGATTATAATGTCAATCTCTTGTCATTCGAGCAACCTACAACGTACGTCGATGGCCAGCCTCACAATAGTTGTTGATAGGTGAATGCCAAAATGAAAAACAATTGTCAACCAAGCATTTTTTCTTTAATCTGTTAATTACCCACCCACTCCAAACTATCCAGCCAAAAATACTTTCAAGTTAAACTCGCCTTTCAGTGCAAAATATCCTATAAATGCCGGTCTAATAAGTTGTTTACAATACCCTGATGAAATCTGAAAGAAATGGGTTAATAATAAACGGACGTTCGATCCCGACCCGCATTTACATCTATATACATATCATTATGGTATGTAAACACATAAAGAAGATCATTTTAGATATTAATAAATGTGATAATTACTAGAACATGACAGAAAGGTGTACTTGTTGAATAGTTTGTAAGTAGAAGAAAACTTGAAAACATAAAATATATTATTTTCCCGCCATTTTTCACAATCTTCATATACTTTTTCCCGAGTACGGTCAAAACTTTCAAAAAAAATATTGATTAAAACTTATTCAATAGCATGCACTTTATCCGTCTAATTATAAAACTTTTTTGAAAGTGTTTGTTGTTTCGAGAAAAATGTTATTTAAGTTGGAATGTTTTCCGTTAGAAAATCCTTTCGTTAACTACAGCATCAGTTTCCATGGTAACACATAACAAATACTCACTGTGACAACAGAAATTCGTAAACAGTAGTCTTCGTCTTCATTTTATATAAGCCATTTGAAAATGTATGATCTTTTCATTTAACAAAACCTTTAAGAACATATAGCATTTTTATGAGTCAATTTTGATCAAACCATGGGGATTCTATTTTTCGTAACACAGTTCTGTGAAGAAGAACAAACATTATCACCGAATGATTCCCTATAAACAATGTTACTATATATATATAAGTATCGGCTCAATCCCTGACGGTCGACTTATCACCCTCTGCCTGAATTTTACATGGAGCCATACTTAAGAACAAAGATTACATAGAAAATGTAAAGAAGATCATAAGTATTTAAATATTGTGAAGTCTTATTCATGCAGTTAATGCGTTCAATTACCTCTTATGGTGTTCAAATAGAAACAACTACTCGGTAAACAAAAAAACAGGTAACTGATATCGCCCACTAAAATCAGAACCTCGACCTAGTTCCGAACTGAAGAAGCAATAGTTCCAGAATACTACATATAAATTCCACGAGGATGTTTTCATTACATTGCAACTCTAAATAGAGTTGTGACATTGCTATTCATATCGTTATGCATAACTATAGCTGAAAGGTAAATTATATAATTGCCTACTTGTCCTATCCATTCTATCAACCTAACTAATCTACCAGAACAACGCACATAGTATGATTGGAAATTAGTTCACCGAATACACAATTCGGCAAGAAATCATGGAATTCAATTAGATGCACAATTATTATAATTTACATTATTGCAGACTAAGTAATAATAGCAAATGTACATAATATACACATCTGTATAAGAGCAAAGGTTCTTAATAGTATAAAGAAAAAGGCAGAGTAGGGGTCTATGCTGCAGCGTGAGGTAAGAATGACGTCAGCCCTCGTCTGCACTATTAACTACATCCGAAAAATACCAAGACAATCGCGTTCTGACAAAATTGGAAATTAATATTTAAAAAAATAATCAATTTGCATTTGTCTACAGCAGAAAGAATTCACATTCTGCCGTTCGGTTTTGTACTTTTAATTCAAACCTTTTCAATACCGACGAAATAGCTTTCTTCTCCGTAATCGTCCATTGATGTAAACACTACCTTATAAGGCATATGCAAATAACTTGACAATCAGAAGTTGAAACTTCAGAACATCAATCATGTCGCACAAATATGAATCGAGAAATTGGAATTTATCGAAATTGTTGAACACGGTAGAATAGAGCCTTACAAATCGTAAGTTGCAGTTTTTGAATTTATATATTGACTAAGAAATGCAAATGCGCATCTGGTGCATTAAAATTGGTACCGTATAAGTTTTAAATAATGACCCCTGGGTCGAGGCTTCTGCTGGCGGATTGTTAGTCCCTGGGGGTCTCTACAGCTCAGTAGCTAAGTACTTCGTTACTAGCTTGAATATTACGGATGTATATCGAAATTACTGGGATAAAATTTAGAAATTCATTTAAAAATTAAGGATTATATATCCCTCATGCATAGCTCTGATCCTTGGACGAATTTGGATCCAGATTTTGGACTCTAGTTTTCCTTTTAGCTCTTAAAAGTTTACTTTTATTTCGAATTTCCAAAGTTTCGGTTTAGGCATCACTGAAGAGACATTATTTGTCGAAATACGCATCAGGTGTATTAAAATTGGTATATTATAAATTTTACATAGAATGTAATTTTATTTACGTTTAGAAAGTCAGCATATGTTTAGAATGATCGAGAATGTTACGGGAGTGAAACACTCCCGCATTTGCACCCTTACGTAGATCCTAAGGAGTTGTAGCCCTCTCCCCAAAAGAAACAAACCAAAAAATTCGGAAAGAGCTACATTATTGCATCTACTTTAAAAAAATGTTAACGAATGTATAACTCCACATCATTGTTAGATCATTCAATGGGCTGAATTTCGTGTTACGGTTTTAATTGATAATTGTTAAAGTACTGAACAATACAAACAATCTGTACCAGTGCCCCTGAGGTATGTAGTGTTTTCAATATCTGACCGGGTTGTAGTGTTTGCAATATCTGACCGGGTTTGTAGTGTTTTCAATATCTGACCGGGTTGTAGTGTTTGCAATATCTGACCAGGTTTGTAGTGTTTTCAATATCTGACCGGGTTTGTAGTGTTTTCAATATCTGACCGGGTTTTTAGTGTATTCAATATCTGGCCGGGTTTGTAGTGTTTTCAATATCTGACCGGGTTGTAGTGTTTGCAATATCTGACCGGGTTTGTAGTGTTTTCAATATCTGACCGGGTTTGTAGTGTATTCAATATCTGGCCGGGTTTGTAGTGTTTTCAATATCTGACCGGGTTTTGGCCGACAGACAGGTAAATCCTGAACAATATGAAGAAGGTAAGATTGAATACATATTTTCAGGTTGTTGAAAAAATAATATATCTATATAAAATATAAATTATCTTTTTATTATGGCTTCAGGATTTGTTTGTTTGTTGGAAAATTTGATAGATAATACGCAATAACGAAAGCAAATATCTTACATTATGGCGAAATAACGTTTTCTCTTTTGGTATATTTGTTCGACTATACATAACAGCAAAGCTAAAGTAGATTTATGGTGTAAAATTGAAGGCGGATCAAACCATCTACATTTCATTAGTTTGCAAATATATCATTATTCGTTGTTTTCTTGGAAGTCCTAGATATTGACACCCCTTCTGTGATATCCTTGGTATCCCTCCCCCACACACTCACACATCCTTAACCCCCATCTTACAACGTTCAGGTTACGAGGCTCAGTGAATGTGGCAGAAAATTGTTATGTTATCAAATAACAAATGCCCATACATATAACATTATTTACCTTTGATTTTCAGTGAGAAAGCCCTCGCATGAAATCTGATAAGTACGATGGCTGGTTTAGGACAGGTGGACGAGATAATTTTATTTTCGTTAAATCCGTTGCAATTGAATAAGATTCTTCTCACGAAATGAAATTCATTACCATGAAATAAATTCGTTCTCACGAAAAGTAATTTGTTTCCATGAAATAAATTTTCTTCCCACGAAATAGAATTAGTTCACACAATCGTTTTTCGAATGAAAAGCGACCCCTATGTGTGTATTAACATTCATGTTAAAATTTTCAAAAAGTATGTCAAACTCCAAGGTCAAGGTCACAGGGTAAAACATGTTGGTACTCACGGAAAGTCTTGTCACAAGGAATACTCATGTGAAACATCAAACTCTAGCTCTTACTGTTCAAAATTTATTAGCAATGTTAAAGTTTCAGACTGAATGACAGAATGACATAATGACAGAATTACAGAATGACAGCCAGGACAAAAACAATTCGCTCCCCGATCTTCGATCTAGGGGGCATAAAAATCACGGTCAATGTTAAAGCTATATTAGATCTAGTGTACCCCCTTACACTATTTTGAACAGAAGTCGAGAATGTGAAAAATGTAAGCCTGAAAGTTATGGATTAAAACTGTTTCAGTGAAGTATAAATAAATAACCACTATTTACGAAAATGAAGTTTCGACGATAACATACGAGACAGGCATAGTTCAGACCCTCACCTACCCACCTTCTATTAAGATTTTAAACATTTGGTAACCTTTGTGGGTGTCAAGAATTTTTGACAAGCTAACATCCAAATTTTCCTCTAAAACTACGGTGAGACTTACCTCTAGTGTAATAGTATTTCAATAAACAGTGTCTTAATGAATAAAATATATATTTATTTTAGATCAAAGAATATCGTTATTATGGCATCTGAAGAAACCACCCAATTTCAATATGTCATTGAATGTGACATCTGCAAACAACCAGTCTCGTTCTTCTGCAGACGATGTGGGGTCAATCTCTGCGATCATTGTGTTCCGGTACACCTCCGGATTAAGTCCAAGACAGGACATGACGTCGTGGATTACGCCAGTAGAGATTCTGTTGACACATCTACTTGCAAGTTTCATCCACAGAACGAATGTTGTGCGTACTGCCAGACGTGTGATGTCCCGATATGCATGGTCTGTAAAAGGAGCACGAATCACTACTCCAGAAACAGAAGAGAGAATTAGAAGAAATTTTAGTAAAAGCTGATGAAATGAATGCCACGACAAGGAAACTGAAAAAATCACAGAATGTACTGAAATTAAAGAAACTCGTCGCAATAATTAAAAATCAGGAAACTCCCTCGGAGATTACACAGTACTCATTTCCGGTGTTTTGCAAATGCGAAATTGACGACAACTATTTGAAACTTAATTTTGGATATATTGAAAATGTACAAGAAAGAAAGATTTTCCTGCCGAAATTGATATCTGTAGATGCTGTGATTTCGAAGCAAAAAATATTAGAGGTGCCGAAAGTTGTCACAGCTATAGACACAGGGTTTCCTGCTGGTGAAAATAACAATCGTCTATACGGTATTGCTGTCATTGATGATAACATAGTGTGGATTGGAGGAACAAGTACAGACCTCAAGTTGTTTGATTTCCAGGGAAACCGACAGGACACTGTCTCCATCACAACACATGGCATGTACTTAACTGTATACAACAAACACGTGATTTATACTACACAGAGCAGCAATACTGTGTGTAGAGTAGCCGAGGATAAAACAATCCAGACGATGTTTACAACCGGGGAGTGGAGACCACGCGGTATCACGAGTACCGCGTCAGATGACCTGCTAGTCTGTCTCCGGAAGGACGACCAGTACAAAGTCGTGCGATACTGCAGTATCGGTACCGTACTCCAGGAAATTCAGTACGACTCACAGGGCCAGCCTCTGTACCAAGATACAACTTACATCACTGAGAATGTCAACGGGGACATCATCATAACAGACTGGAAGAAAAACGCCGTCATTGCTGTCGATAGATTCGGAATATTTCGGTTTTCTTACTCTGGGAGGGACACGTCATTTACTGTGAGCGCCGTCACTTCTGATCCTGCCGGTCACGTTATCGTTACTGACTCAAATGGCGACAAGATCCACATGTTGGACAGGGACGGGCGATTCCTGAGGTACATCATTCCCAACAAAGGGATTAATAAACCACGCGCCGTGTGTATCGTCGGTGACGGGGAGATATTTGTTGGGGAGCAGAATACCGGTGTAGCTAAAAGAATCAAATATGTGGAGTAATACACAGAATCAATTGTTTTCTTTGGAACCAGGTTCCCATAGTGTCTGTATGATGTGTAATATATCAAATGTTGATTCTGATTTTCGTGCAATATGCTAAGAGGCAAATAATCCAATTTGTAGGATTTAAAAAAAACTCATATGAACAAAAGTGGGCTTTTCTGATCACCTGCTATCAACATATGTCTGTCTTGTTGTGCATCTGTAAACATTTTTACATTTCCAGAATAACAAGGTCAATTGTAACCAGAGTTCTTATAAAGCATTAGGACCATGAATGACCAGGGGTCCGTGTTTGGTCAACTCTCTATTTTGTATTCCTTATAGGAATTATGAAATTGATCCCTGTCCGTTATATTCGTCTTTCATTGGGTAAACGGGTGCAAATGAATGGTTGCACTATTTCTAAAAGGGGTGTAATCAGAGAAAAGTGAAAATTTGTAAGCATCAATTAAAACCACAAACAACCACTACACCAGAAAAGATAAAACTTATAGGAAAGCTTCCTCAATGAGTGGATATTCAAACTTCTGTAAATCCTGGTCTTCTGGGGAAGCATAAGGCACAATAGAGGATCAAAGTGGATATATAGTACAAATCTTAAAAACTTTTCTTCTCAAGGACAATAAGGCCATGGCTAATCTTATCAAAATAGTTATAGGATAGCCCTGAGGGGATTGATCGGTGTCAAAAAAGGGGACCAAGTTTTACTTGGGAAAACTCTCGGAAAATCATTTTCTCAAGAGCAAGTGTCTGCTCATCCATGATTAGTCTTGTAAGCTCAAGTTCAAGGTAGCTCAGGACATATCAAAGTTCCATATATCAACAGATGGTATGCCCCTGTAAAGAAGAGAGGCATATTGCTTTGCACCTGTCGGTCGGTTGGTCGATATATCATATGTTGTCAGCTCAATATCTTGGGAACCATTCATTTGATAGTAATGATATTTCAGAATTGGGTTTCATATGGGTAGAATAGGATCCATATTAATTTTCAAGCCAAAAAGTCAATGGTCAATCAACTCTGAACATACGAAGATATGTTTCACTCAATATTTTGAGAACCCTTTGATTGACAGACATCAAACTTGTTACACCGGTACATTCGAGAACGTAGATAACCCATATAGTGTTTGAGGTCAGATGGTCAAAGGTGAAGGGGCAAACTTGAAATGTCAATATACTGTCATTCAATATATTGAGAACTCTTTGCTTTATATACATCAAATTTGGTACACGGGTACAACTTATGGAGTAAATGACCCCTATTGATTTCAGATCACATGGTCAATCCACGCTGGACATAACAAGACATTGTACGCTTAATATCTTGAATCATTTCAACAGTTTTTGAACACGGATTGATCACACAAATAAGTAATAGGCTAATGACATTCAGACAACGTCACTCACAAAATCTTTATTTCAACAGCATTTAACAGTTATTGACCATTGTGTGATCCGTGATCTGTAGTCGTTCCTTGGATAGAAACATACATCAGTTTTACTGATCATTTTGTCTATCAATAAAATGATTCAATAGTTACATACTTTGTTGTTTTATTCTATGATCATGGAAAAGTAAAGATAGCAAACATTGATATAATTTCATAACTCCAATAACGAATACAAAATTAAGAGTTGGACAGACACGGAACCTTGGATATACCAGAGATGGAATCTAGTGTCTAACATGAGTAAGCATCCCCTGTCGACCGGCATTATGTAGAGATACTTTTTCCATAGTAAGACTTCCCCAGAAGACTGGCTGTACAGAAATACCGCCCCTACGTCTGGTTATATAGTAAGACTTCCCCCGAGGAAGTCTTGCTATTTAGTAGGACTTCAGTAGGAAGGACCACTATATAACCAGTCTCCCCTTTTATAGTGAAATCCCCCTCTTTAATTTAGTTTGCAAAATAGCCGTTATCGCAATAATTTATTTGTGTTTATTGAAATATAAGCATGCCTTCTTTTATGAAATTACTGTGGAAACATTTTAATTCTTGGGGCCGAATGTTCGCCGGTAAGTAAAATGTTGCTGGTTCGTGGGGAGGTAATTTCGTCGGTAAACGATGCGATGTCACTAGAAGAATGTAAAACTTATACGGTACCAATTTTGATGCACCAGATGCGCATTTCGACAAATAATGTCTCTTCAGTGATGCTCAACCGAAATGTTTAAAATCAAAAATAGCAATGACGTTTTTAGAGCTATTATAGGCAAAAACAGTGTGCCAAAACATTGGAGTCAAATTCGTTCAAGGATAAGAGCTATGCGTGAGGGAGATAATCCTTGATTTTGAAATGTATTTCTAAATTTTATAACAGCAATTATATATACATCCGTATTTTCAAGCTAGTAACGAAGTACTTAGCTACTGGGCTGTAGAGACCCTCGGGTACTAACAGTCCACCAGCAGAGGCCTCGACCCAGGGGTCATAATATAAAACTTATAAGGTACCAATTTTGATGTACCAGAAAAGAAATAACTTTAAGTGGTTTAAAAATGTTCGAAGACATGTAAATTCGTTGATAAGAGATACCCAAGAAATCCACGAACATCAAAGTCCCACGAACAATGATGATTTCACCGTAGATACATTAAAAAACCCTGATATCATGACATTCACAAGGTTGACATTACAATGAACATTTCTATATTTGAACATCCCAAATGACTCGTTTTAGATCCGAAGGACAGCATCAATTTGAAGTATCCCAATATGACTAGTCTATGATCATAAGATGTTTAAAGGAATCTGATGTTCCATCATGAAGTGGAATCAAGAGTGATGAAAAGTTTCAGCTTAAGAGGGGTGGGGGCGTGGACCAATCATCTGAGAGAATTGGTCTGAGGAGTCTGCCGTTATTCCTTAAGTGTCCATGGCTAAGGCTTGGGGACATGGGGTAAAATGCTGGTGCTACAGAGTAGAGCCCCCTTAGTGGATCCCTCTTTGGAAAATATATTGTTCATATAGTATTACTTAAGGATAATTTAAGAGGAACCAGAGGGATATTTAAGACCTATGTTAATGATTCAAAACTTAGTTCGCTATTCACTATTAGATTAAATATCTATAACCATATGAGAATCCCTTTAAATTTAGATCAAGCTAGTTCTTCTGTTTAGTGTAAACGCAAGAAAAGACTCCTCATATTCTCCCCTGGGCGTTGGGTTACACTTTAGCTTTACACGTATATACTCAATAGTAGGATAACTAAATTCTCTTACTTGTATTGCATTTATAAAGCTTTCTTTTGGGTTAGAAAAGTGGAATTGTACCTGAAAGTTTCCCGACAGAGTAGATTCATGTTTGTTCAAATCCTGGTTCCCGTAGAGTGGAGCAACAATTGGGGTGCTGATAGTTATGGGAAATTACTGTGTAACACAACATTAACATAAACTCAAATAAATGAAGATATCGATAATTATTTCAGGAAATAATCAGTTCATTTGATGGACATTACAATTCAATTGAAGGGAGCAATACTTTAACTAATGCGCGGATCAATTCAATCAATATACTCGATAATTCTCATCAATGGATTAGATCAATTATTGCTCTCATTAATTGAACTAATGCTCGCATGAAATCAATCATATCTCATCAATTGGACTAATGCGCGCATGGTATCAATTATTGATCTCATTAATTGAATTGATGTGCACATTTCAGCAGTCTCGTTTAAAGTCAACATTTACTCCACATACGCACCTGATCCAGGGATCTTTGTTTGCTGAACTATCTATTTTGTATTGTTAATAGAAGTTATGAGATTGGTTGATGTTTGTTATCTTCACCTTTCATGAGAGCAAGAATTGAATGGGTGATATTGTCAAATGATTAAAGATATATTCGATGCATTTATGTTAAATTGGCTCTCCACAGATGATTCACTAAATGCCATAGCCAGTCTTCCGGTGGAAATTTAAAAATAAAATCCAGACCAAACACACAGGAGTGAAGCCTCGTTATTTGTAGTTTGGGGAGAAAGTTCACTGTAATTTATAGCCAGACTTTCCTCTGAGGGAGTATTACTATAAAGCGAGTCTACTATATAACACCGGTCACACCCATCGTGAACCCTATATCTTGATCAAGTAAACGGAGTAGTCCATGATCAAAGTCAGTGTGTAAAGAATGGCCAAACAATTGGCATGAACTAAGACAGACAGCATTTGACACAATGAGAGGTCGTATTGGCAAATTATATCGTTATAACGACTGTAAAATTTGCGAATTGCTGAGCTTAAAGAAGACTGTTGAAACTCCTGTAACATCAACTTTTTTGTCAGTAGCCTGTCGCGATGCAAATCCTGATCTTGCGTATCGAATCATTTGATAGACAAAAAAGTCATATGCAGATGATAATGAACTATTGCTACTTAAATATATCATTCCCTGACGTCAGGAGGGAAGAACTCTGACAACAGAAATCAAGCATATATTACAGGGGGGATTGATCTTACAGCTGGACACAGTAAAGTTGTATTGAACCTAGTATTACTCCAACTTATTTCAAGTTGAAGTCTACAGTTTGCAATGCCTAGATATAACCACCTTATATGCAATCCACCAACGTGTTCTTGTTTTTCATCTTCTTTCATGTCTGAAATTCGTACCAAAGCCACAAAGTATCCAGGTCTAAAAGATTCTTGGGTCGATTCTGTCAATTCCGTCAAGGAAGTGCTTGAAAACAGAACAGGTCGTTTGAATTTGAAGGAGAAACCCTTCACTATGGAATAAGCTACCAAAGCCGAAGATGTGGAGGCCTTCGAGCATCAGATTCAGCAGGTTGTTGATGCAGCTATACAGAAAGGGGATTACCAACAACAACAACTGAAGTCAAAAGCAGGCATTTCCAAATAATTACAGTGTTCTCCCCAGAAAAGTCTGGAGGCACAATCTTTTATAACTTGCTTAAAAACAGCAAATTTTGGCATTTTACCAAACTTATTTCCACACATTGAATTAATATCATAAAGCTGTATGATTGTATAAAGGATACACTGAGTAAAGTTGGATCTTGTTCAATGTATTTTTTACTATAGATAATTCATAGACATATCCTATTTTAATGTTTAAAATGTACAAATTTTTGATTTATGTTGTAGATTATCAGAAGTTCCTTAACATGCACTGCAGAGAGAGACAATATATGTTTCAAGTAAAAAAAAATGTGATGTAGAAACTTGCTATAGACCAAGAGTCAGCCAAACAGATTTTCCCTGGTTACCAGACCCTGTAGTCAAAGAGGATGACAAGGACCATTTTAAACCATTTGATGATGTTGTATTTACAGATACTATTGATAGTCATCCCTCTGGTCAGGTAGCCAAGGCAAAAGATGTGGCAGAACAGTAGCAGGTAGGGTGAGGTTTATGTTTACAAATCCTTGTCTGCCAGATTTTGTGGATTCTGTATATTTTTTGTTCAGTTTTTTATGCTGCCTGACAAAGTCTGTCTTGACAAAGAACTTTACAAATATTAAAACAATATTTATTTATAAAAATCCTCATATTTGTGCCTACTCAGACAGAATGATTATTTCTTTGTTTATAAGTATATTCTCATTGCCAGATATCAACATTTTTTAAATAGTATTTAATATACACTGTAATATTTCAGGGTATCAGAAACCAAGGCCTCATTGCACAGGACGTACGCAAAATAGTAAATTGTTTTGCATTCAATAAACCAAGATGTGTCTACAGTAAACGAGTGTTGTCAGTGAGAGATGGAAGAGCATTTATTAGTATGTTTTAATGTATTATACCTGAGACATTATATGGTGTATGTGCATGTGTGTATTTCATTATTATTTTAATATGCCCCGAAACTGATGTTTATTCTTATTTAGCATATTTATGGTATCTTGTGTTTTCATTTTTTATATGTACAATGAGGATAGGTACAGCTTTTAATGTTTTATTTATTTTCTATGTATTATGTGTATAACATTCTCTTGTAAGGTATATATACATTGTAAAGCACCTTTGAGTGTACATAGTGTATGAAAAGGGTGCTATGCAAGGTGAAGATAACGAATAGTGATTAATCTCATAACTCCTATATAAATATGGTATTATTATTATTATTATTATTCAACCGTCTTATGGAGAAGCATGATTATAGTTGTGGGTCTCTCATTACACCAGAGGGTAAATTCACTGATATTTTACAAAAGCTCTAAATATTCTAACTTTACAATATTACATGAAAGGGTTTTAATGGAAACTTAACTCAAACTATTTTACAGCATAGTAGCACTATGCAAATACGATAACAATAATTTCAACATAACTTTCGATGGAAACATCATTTGTGATACTGTAAGTGTGAAAAATCTCGGAATGTATCTCCACAAATCCCTTACAATGGAAAAACAATGCAGTTCCGTTGCAAGATCATGTTACATGCATCTACGTCGGATAGGCAGCATTCGACCGTTTATAACTGATGATGCTTGTAAAATTCTAGTGAATTCTCTCGTTACATCAAGGCTGGACTATGGTAACGCTTTATTGTATGGAATCAACAAACAATTCACAAACAAACTCCAGCGAATTCAAAACACCGCTGCAAGGATAATTACACGGACTAGAAAACACGATCATATCACACCTGTTCTGATCAATCTTCATTGGCTTCCCGTTGATTATCGTATCCAGTACAAAATTCTCCTTTATGTGTTTAAAAGTCTCCATAACCTGGCTCCAGGATATCTAACGGAACTCATTATTCCATACAACCCGACAAGAGCCCTGCGTTCAGAAACCGCAAATCTATTAAATGTACCATCAGTCAGAACTAAGACCTACGGTGAACGCAGATTCGACAAGGCTGCATCCACACTCTGGAACAATCTGCCTAGCCAGATCAGAAACGCCAAAAATTTTGAATGTTTTAAACGTCTGTTAAAAACTCATCTTTTCTGTCAATCCTATAACCTTTAAATAGCTATGTACTGTTAAATTTAATGAACTTTGGGCACATTTGTGTTTTAGATTCCTTTGAGTAGTTTTACTTGTTTGTTTTTCATGCAAGGTGAAGATAACGAACAGTGATCAATCTCATAACTCCTACAAGCAATACAAAATAGATAGTTGGGCAAACACGGACCCCTGGACACACCAGAGGTGGGATCATGTGCCTAGGAGAAGTAAGCATCCCCTGTTGACCGGTCACACCCACCGTGAGCCCCCATATCCTGATCAGGTACACGGAGTTATCCGCAGTCAAATCAGTGTGCCAAGAACAGCTTAACAATCGGTATGAAACAGGTCAGACAGCATTTGACCCAATGCGAGGTTGTATTGACTAACTAGATCGTTATAACGACCATATAATTTACGAAATGCTGTGAACGAATTCATATGAATTCATATGACCAATACATACTATTACAGGCAGTTTAACTAACTTCAAGTGAGACGTCTTAATTCTACTTTTCAAATGGTAATAATAAAAGTAAATAACAACATAAGCTTTGAATAGTTCCGAAAACAACTATCGATACAATGTTGTGCTGTATAGGTAAATGTACCCCGTAGGGTCCCCCGAGGACAGGGTATCATTTCAAATAAGAAGCTAGGTTAAGGTGAAGATAACGAACAATGATCAACCTAATAACTCCTATAAGGAATACAAAGTAGATAGCTGAGCAAACACGTATATAAGAATATCGGGTGTATAGAAGGAATAGGCATCCCCGGTAGACCGGTCATACCCGCTGTAATCCCTATATATTGATAAGGTAAATGGAGTGATTAAAATCAGCGTGTAAAGAACGGTGGGAGGGGTTCTAGTATGTTTGCACCCAACAACACGCGACTGTGCATGAGCAGTTATTCCCCTTTGCGTTACTGTTATTCCCCTTTGCTTTACTAAGTGGACTGTAAATATATCGCCATTAACATTTTCTCCTCGGATGCTGAGACAAGTTTTAGTGTAATAAAATTGATTAGTGTTTAAGCATAATTAAGGGGAGTGTGCGGGCGGCAGCCCTCGCCAAGTCAAACTAATTATGTGTGATGAGTCAGGTTATACCAATCAAAGAAAATAGGGTGGTATGGGACTTTGCCATGGTGATATCCTGTTTTCCCTACAGTGAACTGGAATTGGACAATGCTATATATACAGCGGTCGACCGCCGATCAGTCAGTCTCCTCTCCACAGCTGTGCAGAGAAGTACACAAAAGAGAATATGAATAAGCCGATCCTTTGTAAGTAAAAGGCTACGTTAGGGCTGAATAAGCCTTATAGTGTGGGTTGGCTACGTTAGGGCTGAATAAGCCTTATAGTGTAGGTTAGCTACGTTAGAGCTGAATAAGCCTTATAGTGTAGGTTAGCTACGTTAGAGCTGAATAAGCCTTATAGTGTAGGTTAGCTACGTTAGAGCTGAATAAGCCTTATAGTGTAGGTTGGCTAGTTGATCAACCATCGTAGCTTTGACACTTGGGAATAAAGTCTGAATAAGTATGTACTCCAGTGTCAAAGTGAGCTGGAGACATCAGCTGGTAAGAAACTTCAGGTCGGTAGTCTGAACCATTGGAAATGGCCAATTGTCCGTGGACATTAGGTTTAGGGAAGTAAAGGGTTTAAAAATTGAAATTCCCGCCATCTATAAAGGCTGTCATTAATTTTGACATCACACCGTTGTCATGATGCGGAACTCTTTCGTATTCAAGACCACAAAAATCAATAATTTTGACATCACACCGTCTATTGCGGTTTTGATGAGATTCTAAGATCATCAAAGATGTGCATGTGGTAGATTTTGCGAATACATTGTAAATAGGTGGATGCCTTCCTATCAAGCAGTTAATTACACTAATGCGAATTGGAGATGTGAAAAAAAGTGTTTCCTTCCAAAATTCCTGACCCAACAAAGTTATTTGAAAAGAAAATACTATGTAAACTGTGGATCCATCATTTGCAAAATGACAAGTTGTGGTTTGCGACATTTAGATGTATGAAGAAACGAGTACCATCTGCCTAGTCTGCGACTCGACTGAACGTTTTCTTTTCTTACATTCTTCTTGCGAAAGAACGGACTTAAAGCTATACGGCTCCAAACTTAACTGTTCGTGACTTTTCATGTTTACAGAGCTGCTGGTGAAATAAAGTGGAACAGACGGCGTGACATAATTAATTAAAGTAATTTGAAATATTAGATTAGTATTGATTTAATTGATAAGCAAGGATTTTTGTTGGTAAAGACTGTCATTTACGATATCAGTAAGTAATACTTTGTTTATAAAGGCCACAATGTAGTTAGGGTTGCCTTTCTCTTTAAATCTTTGTTGAATTATACCTTGATTTTGATACACGAATCGTAGTAAATGTATGGATTAGGTAAATTAGCTGACATAGTCATCTAGAATATATTGAATAAGTTCGTTTCTTGCCTTGTAGACAACAGGCATTGCTGTAAATCATATGCACTACAGAATCCCGGGTGTAACCGGGTACGTGTCCACAGATAAATAGTGACCGCTCGGCTGGACACAAGTTACATATGTAAGTAAACTAAATACCAATTTCGAAGAGTCAGTGGGCTGAAATGTCGATAAAAACGTTTTTAAAAGGTTTTTTTTCGATTTTGCAGTGCATATGATTTACAGGAATGCCTGTTGTCTACAAGGCAAGAAACGAACTTATTCAATATATTTGAAATGATTATTTCAGCTAATTTACCTAATCCATACATTTACTACGATTCGTATTTCAAATTCAAGGTATAATTCAACAAAGATTTAAAGGGAAAGGCAACCCTAACTACATTGTTGCCATTATAAACAAAGTATTACTTACTGATATCGTAAATGACAGTCTTTACCAACAAAAATCCTTGCTTAACAATTAAATCGATATCAATCTAATATTTCAAATTACCCGCCGCTAAGAAAGCGGCCATTGAAGTTTAATTTATGATGTCACACCGTCTGTTCCAGTTTATTTCACCAGCAGCTCTGTAAACATGAAAAGTCACGAACAGTTAAATTTGGAGCCGTATAGCTTTGAGCCCGTTCTTTCGCAAGAAGAATTTAAGAAAAGAAAACGTTCAGTCAAGTCGCAGACTAGGCAGATGGTACTCGTTTCTTCATACACATAAATGTCTCAAACCAAAACTTATCATTACGCAAATGATGGATCCACAGTTTACATAGTATTTTCTTTTCAAATAACTTTGTTGGGTCAGGAATTTCGATAGGAAAAACCTTTTTTTTCACATCTCCAATTCGCATTAGTGTAATTAACTGCTTGATAGGAAGGCATCCACCTATTTACAATGTATTCGCAAAATCTACCACATGCATATCTTTGATGATCTTAGAATCTCATCAAAACCGCAATAGACGATGTGATGTCAAAATTATTGATTTTTGTGGTCTTGAATACGAAAGAGTTCCGCATCATGACAGCCTTTATAGATGGCGGGAATTTCAATTTTTAACGTTTTGAAATTAGTAATGAAGCTTATCTAGGCCGTATATCAAAAGAATAGTATGACAAATCTTTATCATATAATTAATCCAATCATTTATCATGTAAAAAAAAAAATTAAGGTTGCCTTTCCCTTTAACCTAACCCTTTACTTTCCTAAATCCAATGTCCACGGACAATTGGCCCTTACCAATGGTTCAGACTACCGACCTGAATTTTCTTACCAGCTGATGTCTCCAGCTCACTTTGACACTGGAGTACATACTTATTCAGACTTTATTCCCAAGTGTCAAAGCTACGATGGTTGATCCACTAACCAGCCTACACTATAAGGCTTATTCAGCCCTAACATAGCCAACCTACACTATAAGGCTTATTCAGCCCTAACGTAGCCTTTTACTTACAAAGGATCGGCTTATTCAGCTTCTCTTTTGTGTACTTCTCTGCACAGCTGCGGAGATGAGACTGACTGATCTGCGGTCGACCGCTGTATATATAGCATTGTCCAATTCCAGTTCACTGTAGGGAAAACAGGTTATCACCATGGCAAAGCCCCATACCACCCTATTTTCTTTGATTGGTATAACCTGACTCATCACACATAATTAGTTTGACTTGGCGAGGGCTGCCACCCGCACACTCCCCTTAATTACGCTTAAACACTAATCAATTTTATTACACTAAAAATTGTCTCAGCATCCGAGGAGAAAATGTTAATGGCGATATATTTACAGTCCGCTTAGTAACGCAAAGGGGGATTACTGCTCATACACAGTCGCATGTTGTTGGGTGCAGACATACTAGAACAACAACCCCCCCGTTCTGTACACGCTGATTTTGACTACGGATTACTCCGTTAACCTTATCAATATATAGGGATTATAGCGGGTATGACCGGTCTACCGGGGATGCTTATCCCTCCTATACACCCGATATTCTTATATACGTGTTTGCTCAGCTATCTGCTTTGTATTCCTTATAGGAGTTATTAGATTGATCATTGTTCGTTATGCAAGGTGAAGATAACGAACAGTGATCAATCTCATAACTCCTACAAGCAATACAAATATCTTCACCTTAACCTAGCGTCTTATTTGAAATGATAGCCTGTCCTCGGGGGACCCTACAGGGTACATTTACCTGTACAGCCCAAAATTTTCTCGATAGTTGTCTTCGGAACTATTCAAAGCTTATGTTGTTATTTACTTTTATTATTACCATTTGAAAAGTAGAATTAAGACGTCTCACCTGAGGTTAGTTAAACTGCCTGATGTAATAGAATGTATTGGTCATATGAATTCATTCACATTGTTCACTAACTTTTTTTGTTTAGTTCCAATTGATCACTTCATATATAGTAATTACAGAAATTTGAAAATTGACCACACTCTCGCGATACCCAAGGTGGTACTCTTGTAGCACTAACCGGATTCGAATAGGCATTCTACCTTATCTCGATATTCGCCCCCTGGATTTCTCAAAGATTACGGAGATTTAACTTTTATTTTGAACCTACGTGATGTTAACTTATGAATTTCGAAGTGAGTTTAATAACCCGCAAAGGCCGACATGTTTGTAAGTTTTCCTCCATTGCTATCTATTTCTTCGTAAGTTTAGTTTCATTCGATCATTCCATTTCTGTTAGTTATAGAGATGTTAACAGTAAACTCGCCCCCGGGAGATCTAGGAGCTACCCTTACAACCCCAAACTGAGGGCTAGACATGATAGTCCATGGGACACCCTACCTTGTCTCGATACTCGTTCCGCAGACTCTACAAACATTGAGTCGTTATTAACCTTCAATATGACCATACGAGAAATGAAATTAGCAAATTTCAGGTGAGCTGATAAATGACCCTCAATGACCGCTTTGACCTCGTTTTAAGGACCCTACGTCAAAATATATGCGTTTCAATCTTTTGATCAATTTTATTTCATTCCATCACCCCAAATTTACTAATTACGTTTGTATAGAGATCTTAGAAAAGTGCCCCACCCTCGGGGGACCCTATATGGTACTCCTACAGCCCAACTAAGCGCAGGAAAGGATAGCTCAAGGCATTCCCTACCTTGCCTCCATATTCAATTTGTGGACTTTTCAAGATTAAGGAGATATTAACCTCCATTATGACTATATGAAAATTAAATTTGGAACTCTCAGCTAGGCTCAATTTCCCTTAATAGTCCGTGTTTGCCCAACTATCTATTTGTATTGCTTATAGGAGGTATGAGATTGATCACTGTTCGTAATCTTCACCTTTCATGTCCTCTTTCTGGGGTTCTAGGAGTTTGACTGCAGTGTTACATGTATCTATATCATGATTACCTGACCTGAACAACCAGTTTTATTAGATTGTTTTCATTGTTATGTGCATCAGTTATTCCTACGCACCATTTCAAAAACGTTAATTCAAGCTTTTTGATGAGAGAAACTATTATTTTTTCTATTTTAAAAATATAATTATGCGTAGCGCATTGATGAAAAAATGTTACGTCCAATTTTCGTTTGATATATGCATCAAATAAAGAATTACTAATATAAGTTTCATTTCTTAAATCAGAATGAATTTGCTGGTACATTCTTGAACGACAGTTATGCACCCATTACGTCACCTTTCTACTATGTGATAAACATCGAATAGAACAATTTAGGTCACAGGTGTCCCTCAGGTGCAAGTATTACACAACAACAATATGTTACTTTATATAATTTATATGATATCTTATCTAAATTCATTTATCTGGTGTGTTCAGGGGTCCGTGTTTGCCCAACTATCTATTTTGTATTGCTTGTAGGAGTTATGAGATTGATCACTGTTCGTTATCTTCACCTTGCGTTTATGAGATATCTTATAAAAATATAAGATATCTTATGAAGTTTAAGAAATATCTTATAAAACATATAAGATATCTTTTTTGTTTTATTAGAGATCCTATAAAATATATGAGATATATTAGGATTTTTTTAATAAGATACCTTATAAAAGTTATACAATATCTTATAAGAGTTTATGAGATATCTTAAACAAAAAAACGTTAATAAGAAATCTTATAAAATTGATGAGATATATTATATACTGTATAAGATATCTCATATAGTAGATGAGATGTCTTATAAAGAAAAATACCTATCAAGATATTTTATATCTTTTATAAGATGTGTTATAAAATTTATGCAATATCGTTGAAGAGGAATAAATGTAAAAACGGCGTGCCATAAGGATGGTATGTAAGAGTATTTTGTTGCTAAAATGTTGCGACTCGTGGGTTTGCAACATAAATTCACACCAAATTCCATCCACAAATGCCCAACTTTCTTGTTTGTTGGCTTTGTATCGTACTTGACTTGTATCACAAAGGTGTGCACGTATGTGCATATGTAATTCAAAATAACTTCATTACACGTGAATGCACACATACACGCGAACGCGGATATATACACACAAACGCGCACGTATACCGACATACATGCACACGCACACACTCACTCAAATGCACACAGACACGCACGGCCAAACACACACACACACACACACACACACACACACACACACACACGTGAGCACACACCTTTTTTGCAAAACAAATTCAAAGCTGGAGTTTGGGACAGGGGACCCGGGTAGCGACCATTCGTGCTCGGGTATGACCTAAATTTGACGATCATTCGTGCGGCATGTTTGATTGCTGACAAGAATGGTCGTAGGCGACCAAACGTGACGCAAATATCGTCACCGGGCGAGGAAACTAGCATTTGTAGGTTGCTTATACGCGAAAAGGAACAAATACATTCATCTATATAAAAAATATCTTCAATTCGATACTTGCATAGAATCAATAGACTATGTATTATTTACATTAACGACGAATACCGGAAATGAATATGTCTAAAAAATATGACGTAATAGTGACTAAATACAGAATAAACACGGACATGGAACTCGGAAATCCCCTATAAGATTTGCGAATCAAACAAAAACACATCCGTAGACTATTCATTTGCATGTGGAGGAGTTTTTGAATAAGGAACCATACAAGTAGTTTGTTATACACGGATATCACTAATGCAAATACCAGTCACATCGACGGTTTTTCATCGGAGGACGAACAAAAAGATCGATTAAGATCCTATTTATTCCGAATCGGTTGAACTAATACTGACTATCTAAGGATGAATGTATGATGATTTTCAGAATACATTATCTGATGACAATAAGAGAAATATTTATTACCTGCAATATTTCTAACCTCATGCAGACGTACACGCAACAGAGTTTTTTTTCAAAGGGAAGGGGGAGAGGAGGTTTTGACGTGAAAGTGATCCTCTGGCCGAAAAATAACACTTAAAACCTTATCACTTGAGGAATAAACAAATATACTATAAAACACGGAAGAAACATGACGATAATTACAAAAATGCTGTGGGCAGCCAACACACGACCTTGCCTATTCAAATCCCGGAGCTAAGAGAGGGATTCGTGGTACTCGCTTTCGGTAAAAAGGGAACAGACCCCTAGGAATTCGCCCCTATCACAATTTAGATACCCAATTTCACCATCCCATGCATTGATTAGAAGCTTATCAGGAGGAAGCCACTCAGTCCTAAAAGGAACACTACGATCCCACCAGGACGAATCTAGGACAGATCCACAAACCCCGTATCCGCAGGGTCATCTTCATGAGACCCAGACACAACACAACCTCAATCAGACCAACACACAATGGTACATTTGTCAGGTGCCTTGGGGACAGACTCCCCTGGAAACTGGTAAGCCACTGCTTCAATCATGCCTGGGACATTTGCAATGATCAGACTGTGCCTCTTGGCAACAGTATCTAGCATTACCACCGAAGCCTGCGGGCTTTCACTCTCGCATGGATTACTAACCTCCGCGCATGCATCGATTCCAACCTGGAATAATCCAGACTCACTGACACGACACTCGACTGCATCCTCGCCCCCAGACTCGTCTTCTGCAACCAAGAACTGACCATCAACTAAATGCAAGCCCATATCCCATGCCACCTCAACATCCCGCTGTCCAGCACTACTGGTCCGACCACTCAAACCCAACTGATCATGAACCGAGAGACGCGAGATATTGATCACACCAGACGGAGCTCCAGACCGTGCCTCAACCAGACACCCCGACTCGACTCCACATATCTCAACATCAGTGACAAATTCATGTCACCATCCCAACCCTTGGACACTGGAAGGATCATCATCCACATCGCAGAACACATCAACAGCCATGTCAATATCAAAATCCAGAGTTACCCTGAGAAGTCATATCACTATCATGGCAACCGACACTATCCCCGGTGTTCTCCAGCCCACCACCCTGGTGACTAACCTTGCCTCAGTGCCCTCTGTCAACTCCTCATCTGTACGTGGCAGCATCCCTGTTTGTGTCGACCCTGTGGAAGGATCATCATCCACATCGCAGAACGCATCAACAGTCATGTCAACATCAAAACCCAGAGAACACCCAGAGCTATCCCGGGATACCTCTGCCAACCGACGACCCCGCATCCCCTACCAAGATCCCTTGCCTGACTGCCTTACGCCCCGCGATGCCCCCGTCACCTAACCATCTCGGACTACCTTGACAAAAATACCAGGCCATCAGAATTACTGCCTAGTCACAAACCAGAATAAACAAAACAAAGTATCAATAATTACATTCAACCGTGTAAACTAATAAAATTGACCCAGGAATTATATCATTTCAAAATGGCTCCCACCTACGACCACGCGGCCCCCGCTATGATCCGCGGCGGAGGTGGGCAAAATATCCTACCGGCGACGCCAATAACGTGATTCTCTGTCCGAAAAACAACACTTAAAACCTAATCACTTGAGGAATAAACGAACATATTATAAAACACGAAGGAAACATACCTCTAATGACAGAAATGATCTGGGCTGCCAACAGCCCAGCACACGACCTTGCCCAAACAAATCCACGAGCTAAAAGAGAGATTTGGGGTTTCCGCTTTCGGTAGAAAGGGACCCCCCCCCCCCTCCTGGCAATTCGCCCATATCACAATTTAGATACCCAATTTCACCACAACGTCATCAAGCAAGGGAGATAAGTCATCATACTATTTTGATACTTTATACCATAGCAACATTTGACGATCTTTATCGCCTGTTACATTACAATTTTTTCTGAATGACTTATTTACATATTTACAACTTCCGAGATATCAGCTCTTCTGTGATGGAGGTACGTTCAGTGTTCTGTTGAACGCTTCGGTGGGTACAAGATGTATATACTATAGACTAGCTATGTGAATTAAAATTAAAAACCTAGTTGTATATTTTGACAGAACACTAAGCATGCAAAGACAGGCAACTGCTCTATCAAAGACATGATTTTTCAGATTCGAAACATTGGACGTATAAGACCATTCATTACTGAAGACTCCTGCAAGACTTTGGTCATTTCGCTATTGACTTCGCGTTTAAACTATGGAGACGCCCTTTTCTATGGTGTTAATTCTGACATAGTGTCAAAGTTACAGCGTGTGCAGAATTCAGCAGCATGGCTGATTACCAGAAGTAAGAAAAATGAGCACATAACACCAGTTTTAGTGAAACTCCATTGGCTTCCAGTACATTTCAGGGTTCAGTACAAACTGTTAAAATATACACATTTAAAGCTCTCCACGGTCTTGCACCTGCCTACCTTGAAGAACTGGCCAGTCCATACAATCCATCAAGGTCTTTACGATCCGAAAACGCCATGCTTATTCAAACACCAAGAGTTAAGACCAAAACGTATGGCGACAGAAGGTTTGACAAAGCAACCGCCACACTCTGGAATAACCTTACAAGTTACATCCGCAACGAAAATTCTTTCGAACTTTCAAAAAAAATTTAAAAACTTACTTCTTCAGACTTGCTTATCACGATTTTATGTAAGCCATTTCCAGTGACAGTATTAATATTCTTTTTTATGAAACCTTTTTGTGTGTATTTTCTGTCGTTTAATCACGATTTTGTGTAAGCCAGTGCTAGAATTCATTCTTTTAATGAAACGAATATTATAATTACTGGGGTTTTTTTACACTGTTTTAGATATGTTCAATTTTTAATTGTAGTTTATTGTTGTTTTAATGTAAAGCGCTTAGAGTATTTTTTTAATTATATAATGCGCTATATAAATACTGTAAATAATAATAATAATAAATACAGATAAAAGTAATGAAAGTGTAAGTTTTGTTTATATCAGCCATTGGTATACATTAAACTGACTATATCAAGAATAATATTTGTTTGAATTAGGCCATTAAATTGAATATGAAAATATTTTTTTATTTCCTCCTCTGCACGAGTGATATTCTAATCAAAGAAAATTGGTGCTTATCGATTTTTGTTGGAGCTATTTCATTATTAAATACTAATAAACTTATTATTATTGTGTGTCCCTGCAGGTGGTTGCATGCATGATGTCTGATAATCGGCCTTAAGGCAATATATGAAGGCAGCGAGATAAGCATTTGTACCCACCACGTGTGAACGATAGTATGTTTTGCGTCTCACTGTGCGTAAGAGTTCCACAACTGCCCCCCCCCCCCCCCCCCCCCCCCCCCCCCCCCCACACACACACACATATTTTCAAATTTAAAGCTGACATGAATTAATAAATATAGTATAATTCTATATGTCCGCCATATTTCTCTGCTAATCCGCCATATTAGTTGGAATTTCTATTGTTATATGTATCAGGGTTCGCATGGTACATGTATATAGGGGGACGAGCTTTGCTACGCTTCACTTCACATCAGTGTCTTCGATTTACCTGTGCGGGTAGCTTCGACAGGTAACATGCAAATATCCGATACTAATTTATAGGACATCAAGAAGAAATGAAATCAAGTTTTGGAACGCCATGCAGTGCTCAAAATTATAATAAACATATCGTACAGTAGTAAATCATTCTAAATATATATATTTTGATAAATATATATAGAATGCCTTTTCTGTACGTGAACGTGGGTACATTTGCAGTAAATATGTCAAAACTATACAAAAATGCGGAGAAATATTTCATCTTTTATCTATTGATAAAATGGAATAAGCAAAGAGTATACAATCTATACCATTCACAATTACTTCAAGTAAAAGGCAAAGACATAAATACTACTGTACTTATAAAAATGGCATGCATGCTCGCCATGAAAACGCATCGAATGCGGACGACTATTTACCTGGGCCTACTCGTAAAATCTGTAAAGGACCGCAGATGTACGTGTACACTTGTCGAAAATACTCTAAGTAGTAGTAAAACTCCATTTATTTGCATAATCCATGAAACAAAACGATAAACTCCATTTGCATTCCAACAGTAAACAACATTGTCCATCGTACAGACTGCGACACACTTAGCCCGTGCCGATCAGCTATCTTCAATCAGGGGAAGTATCAGAGTATAATATTTACCATGTATTGTGCATGAATCCTTATACCATATGATTTACTGGTCAGAGTATTGCAGATTTATAAATCAGGAAATCATTTAGGTACATAAATTTGCATATACAACACTGTACGAGTGTATGGGATGAGAGAGAGAGAGAGAGAGAGAGAGAGAGAGAGAGAGAGAGAGAGAGAGAGAGAGAGAGAGAACAACGAAAGAGATAACGACGAGAGAGAGAGAGAGAGAGAGAGAGAGAGAGAGAGAGAGAGAGAGAGAGAACCGATGATCTTGTAATAATCGTGCTCTTATTAAGACAAATTATATCGTTAATTCAATAAAAAGAGAACAGTATGGATTGCAAATGTAATACACGCATTTGCACACAGATGTATATTTTCGATCATTATTCCTTTATTTGTATATCCAAGTTTGCATATGATCATCGAGAAATTTTGAATTGTGCACGCAATATATCCAACCAGATATTAGATTCCCCATTTCTATAAACAGCAAAACCTCGACCAGACAAGCATTCAATACAGGAAAATTTTTCGACTCTGACATATCCCCTGATTCAAGACACCCTGTTTGGCACGGGTGAAGTGTGTCGCAGTCTGTATAATGGAATGACAACGTGTTGTAAAGTTCTAACGAGATACAAATAGAGTTTATCATTTTGTTTCGTGGATTTATCAGAATAAAGAGAATCTAATATTTTCGGTAGGTGCATATCTCCGATACCTCTTGAATAGACGCCCGTATTTGATACTTATTTTGGCGATTATACCTTGTGCATTGCATATTATGCATATGACATGCACCGAATTGATATAAATAATATATTTTATGCTTTTTGCCTATTCCATTCTATCAGTATGTAATTGGCAAATGATTTATCCGCATTTATTTTATTAGAAAATTCAAATACTTGCATGCACTTGCAAGTATGCAAGAAAAGTTGGGTGGGGTTTTTTTGTGTGGTATTTTTGTCTAACTTATCTAAACTTCCAGAATGTTGCATTAGTATACAATCAATATTTTGTAATTTTGAGCAAAGCATAATGTTTTAAAATGTTATTTTATCTGTTTCTCATTCCCTATATATTACTATCGGAGATGTGCACTTGTCGAGTCCACCTAGAAAAATCACTCAGGTGTGACAATCACATTTGGGGTATATACGGGTAGAGTAAATTAGGCTACCTGAGAGAAATATGGCGGATAAGATGAGAAAGGTGTACGTATTTATTAATTCATGTCAGCTTTAAGGTAAATCTCGTGGTATCTTGTTTAGAAAAATATAAATTATGAAAGAAGCAATAATTCCTTCCACTTCCAGAGAAATAAATGACAAAATCTTTTCATTGCATGAATCAATTTATTGAATTTATTGGGAGAATTTAATCTTGTTTCCAAAAACCCTTAACATTTGCGTCATTTTATTAATTTCACCTCATCAAAAATGATAGAAAATAGTACAAATGACTAAATAGGAGACATATTTCAAGCCCTATAAAATCTGTAAAACCCAGGAGCCCCGACCAGGGTTTCGTCTTCGACCCACTGGGAGCCTAAAGGCGGCCACCAAACCCCCTCCCTCATAAAGTGGCGTCCCTCGTAAGCGCAATTCCTGGATCTGCTCCTACTATGACCTTTAAAGCATATTACATAGATGCATGTTTTGTTGGTGAATTATGTAATTATTGAGTGTGGAATGGTGTTATTACGATTGTCCGGTAGAGTAATGAATAATTTGAAATATGAAGTTTAGGGAAAATATGAAATGTACTAGTTCTGATATGTAAGAAAATGGGCATAATATGTTAAAAAAAAAGAATGATGAAATGGATAGAAAGTGATGGAAGTAGGGGGTCCGCGCCACTTTTGAAAAAAAAAATTCGACACCAAAAAATAAAGGATATGCTTAATTTTGTATAAAGATCGTTGTTATTCAAGCATATTACATGTACATAGATACATGTTTTGTTAGTGAATTATGTAATTATTGAGTGTGGAATTGTGTTATTACGATTTTCCGGTAGAGTAATGAATGATTAGAGTATATTTGTGACGAAAATCAACTTAAACACCATAATATCCGATAGTTCATTGATATTATGTGAATTTAAAATTATTGGATCCTCCCCTGATTTTCTGCCTATCACAGGTACCGTAGGTGCACTGTGCATTAGTTCTGAATAATTTGAAACGATTGATTTGTCTGTTTAAATACCTCAACACCTTATCTCATGCGACACAGATCATTTTGCAGCGTTTGTAATAAGGGTAGAACTTAGGAATGGGGGCCAATGGGGATTCGGATTACAATAGCAATTTATCGCGCATCTTTAAACAATGTTAACGAATGTAGAAATTCACATCATTGTTAGATCATTCAGTGGGCTGAAATTCGTGTTCCAGTTTCAATAAATAATTGTTAAAGTACTGAACATTATTAAAAAATCTGAACCAGTGCCCCTGAGGTCTGCAGTGTATTCAATACCTGGCCGGGTTTGGCCGACAGACAGGTAAAACCTGAACAATATGAAGAAGGTAAGATTGAAGTCAGAATTTCAGGTTGTTGAAAAAATAATATATCTATATAAAATATAAACAATTTTGTTATTCTGACCTCAGGAATTTTTTGTTGTTGGAAAATTTGATAGATTACACGCAATAACGAAAGCAAATATCTTACATTATGGAGAAATCACTTTTTCTCTTTTGGTATACTGGCGGTATTTATTCGACTATACATAATAACTAAGCTAAAGTAGATTTATGTTGTAAAATCTGAAGGCGGATCAAAACATCTAGATTTCATTAGTTTGCAAATATACCATTATTTGTTGTTTCATCACAAGTAGCTTGATCCGTAAAGACAAGCCCCCCCCCCCCCCCCCCCCCCCCCCCCCCCCCCCCCCCCCCAATATAAGAAGAAAAACCTATTAGAAAATAGCATCAATGTCCACTATTTTTTATTGTGTGTCTTATTTAGTGAATCTGTTCAGCTCTTTACATCTTTTCTAACCGTTTCGTGTGTCCATTCACATCCGTTTCTGGGAAGTCCTAGATATTGACACACCTTCTAGGAAGTCCGGGACGTCGCGCACGGTACTGGTGTTACTTTCATACGTGTATAAGAAAATGCTTCAGCTGTGTTTACACAGATGTATATTTTGTGGATTATTGAAGTCTTATACATCAATGGCAAGGAAAATATATAAATAATGACAATAGCTTCTATAAAATATAAAATTGACACACCTTCGGGAAAGCCTTGGTATTACCCCCCCCCCCCCCCCCCTTACACACACACACACACTCACACATCCTCAACCCCAATCTTACAATGTTCAGGTTACGAGTCTCAATGAATATGGCAGAAAACTATTCAACTTGTTATATTATGTTAAAGCGGCCTCTATGTTTGCATTAACTTCCTTTACCTGTGGGTAAATCGTCTATAAATAATAAAGCTAAAAAATAAATGGATTTCAAAATAAGAGAAAAAGCAAATGACACACTGGTTACTCTCTGCTGATAAAATCAGACAAGCACATGGACACAAACTGCATGCTAAGTATTATTCAATTGGTGTATAGATGTGTGCTATGGTGATTCAAAGGTTGATTAATATATAGTGAATCAAGATAGAGTTTTAGTTATGATATTTATTGGGACTAATGATTAAATGTCATGAACTTGGCGAACATTACTAGCTTAGTAGTCCTTTGATCAGTGAATTTTGAGAAAATCTTATTTTGTGGAAAAGAATTTTATTTCGTGGGGGAAACGAATTATATTTTGGGGGAGGAAAATTGATATCATGGGAATGAATTTCATTTCGTGGGGACTAATTTTATTCCGTGAAAGAGAATTTCATTTCGTGGGAACGAATTTTATTTCCTAAGAACATTCAACGAATCTTTTCTTTTTCTTTTTTATAAATCTCATCCGCCTGTCCTAAAGCAGCCACCGCATGCAACACCTAATAATTAGTGATAAATCTCTGAAAAAGTTGCGACCCTTTCTTTGCGATTGCATACGCCTATGTGAACTACTGTCGCGACCACAGGTGCTTTTAGACAAGATTTCCGGTACCCCATGTACTGTTTGAATGTCTAATACCTTGGGTGTTCAGCGAATTTGCTCACAACGTAGGCAAATCATGGAGTACTTAATGAAATGAACAATTGCAGTTTCCTTAATGTATGACGTCTTTGAAAATTGGATAATTTCTGGATGGATCAAATTATTGATTTAGATACAGAAAACAAACAATCTGTACACCACAATTCAAACGAAGCCAGATTTTGTAAAAATATATGCAACATACACACATACAACATTGCCGTGGTTTTAGTTTGCAGAGGCGCACATAAGTCGCGACCCCCCCCCCCCCCTCCCCCCCCCCCTCCCCCAGAAAAAACCCACTGACTGAACAGTTTCCAATAAACGAATATAAAATTTACAAATCCCCTCTCACTAATATTCAGTAATGAAAACATGCCTCACAAATAGACTGCCATCAAGCATGCATTGCTCCTGGATTTCGAGATAATCTTCTCTTTTACACGGTGACCTTTTGAACCATGTATATAGATCAAACGCAAATTTTTCAGCATCCATTATGAATTATGTGAACAAGTGAAGATAACGAACAGCGATTAATTTAAGAAATCCTATCAATAATACAAAATTAAGTGAAGGGTAATGATTAACACGCTTGCTTCTCACAGCTGCGAGCTCGATCCCTGTGTATGTGAGAGGCTTTGTACGACCCGAAGTTTCTTTTAGGGGACACAACATGCACTATCATAACATAAATGGCAACATGGGCGGATCTAGGATTTCAGTTTAGTGACACCATATATTTTCTGTGTTTGTCCAATTTTGAGGATATGAAAAATCCGCAAAAAATACAGTCCAAAATTAGATATTTAATATGGGTATATTTAGGTATGTTGCAACCGCAGACATTGAAAACACACATCACATCGCAAAAACAGTCCAACCTTAGAAAATACTCGTTATACTGTGTTTCAATGAATTGATCTACATTATCTAAGAGTTCCATAAACTCTCGTGATTAAATCTTATTCTGATAAAGGACACATAATCACGATAAACTTTGAAAATTTTAAATTGTGCTAACCCCCCAACCCCCTCCCCAATCCGCAACTGACCTCATCCCTTTTCTTAAATATATATTTTATTGTATATCGAAAAGTAATCCTAAAACTTATGAATAAAAAAAGCAATTCCGTAAAGCATCCCCCCCCCCCCCACACACAAATTAGACATTTTCTTACGGCTGCCCTCTCTTGAAAAATGAAAAGTGTTATTAGTATGCCAATATACAGTGGCTTATTACAAGTACAAATCTACATTTATTTCAGGTCAAATAAAATCGCTATCATGGCATCTGAAGACATTGCCCAAGGTCAATATGTCATTGAATGTGACATCTGCAAACAACCAGTCTCGTTCTTCTGCAGACGATGTGGGGTCAATCTCTGCGATCCTTGTGTTCCGGTACATCTCCGGATTAAGTCCAAGACCGGACATGACGTCGTGGATTACGCCAGTAGAGATGATATTGACACATCTACGTGCGATTCTCATCCACAGAACGAGTGTTCTGTGTACTGCCAGATGTGTGATGTTCCGATATGCACGGTTTGTGTTTTAAACAAACACAAATCACACGAAATGTCCGAGCTGTCAAATAAAATCGAAGAACTGATGAAAACCATTATGAAAGAAAATGAGCGACTTCAAAAATATAAATGTGAACTTGAAAAAATCTTAGATCACACGACACAGAGATTGCCTTCATTATCCAAACTTTACCAACACAAGAAGGATGAAGTGACGTCACGGGGAGAGGAGTGGCACAGACAGATAGATAAAACCGTGAAGACGCTCCACCAGGAACTGGACGACATGCAAAAGGAGCACGAATCACTACTCCAGAAACAGAAACGAGAATTGGAAGAGATTTTAGGAAAAGTTGATGAAACAAACACCGCGACAATGAAACTGAACAATTCACAGAATGTTATAGAAATGAAGAGACTGATACCAATGATTGAAAAGCAGGAAACTCCCTCGGAGATTACACAGTACTCGTTTCCGGTGTTTTACAAATGTGAAATTGACGACAACTATTTGAAATCGTATTTCGGATACATTGAGAATATACAAGAAAGAAAGATTTCTCTGCCGAGATTGATATCTGAAGACGCTGTGATTTCGAATCACAAAATATTAGAGGTGCCGAAAGTTATCACAGCTATAGACACAGGGTTTCCTGCTAGTGGAAAGCATAACGATCGTCTATACGATATTGCTGTTATTGATGATAACAGAGTGTGGATGGGAGGAGCAAGTCAAACACTCAAGTTGTTTGATTTCCAGGGAAACCTCCACGACACTGTCACTATCACAACACGCGGTATGTACCTCACTGTATACAACAAGCAAGTGGTTTACACAGTATCGGGCAGCAATAATACTGTGTATAGAGTAGCCGCGGATAAAACGATCCAGACGATGTTTACAACCGGGGAGTGGACACCACGCGGCATCACGAGTACCGCGTCAGATGACCTACTGGTCTGTCTCCATAAAGATGACCAGTACAAAGTCGTGCGATACAGCGGTACTGGTACCGTACTCCAGGAAATTCAGTACGACTCACAGGGCCAGCCTCTGTACGGAAAAACAAATTACATCACTGAGAATGTCAACGGGGACATCATCGTAACAGACTGGAAGAAAAACGCTGTCATTGCCGTCGATAGATTAGGAATATTTCGGTTTTCTTTCTCTGGGAGGGACACGCAATTTATCGGATGCTGCGTCACTACTGATCCTGCCGGTCACGTTATCATTACTGACCTTCGCGACAAGATCCACATGTTGGACAGGGACGGGCGATTCCTGAGATATATCATTCCAGATCAAGGGATTAATAAGCCACGCAGTGTGTGTATTGTCGGGGACGGGGAGATGTTTGTTGGGGAAAATAATACCGGCATAGCAAAACGAATAAAATATTCAGAGTAATAAACAAAATGAACTGTGTGCTGTCTCGTATGAAATATGTTATTATGCAATAAATTGTGTAAATTAAGCATGCTGTTTTTGATTTTTTGATATTACTTAACACCCCTGTAAATACGAGATCGTTAACCCGGACGCAATAGGTAGCAATCAATTTGACAGCGGGTGAGTTTTGATGTCATTCATGTGTCGATGTTTGATTTAGTTTGACATTTTACAAGATTAATATAGTAGTGACAATTTATGAGAGTTTTGTGTGATGAAAAGATATTCCCACAATTCTTAATATATACGAGTAATCAATCCAATTAATCGACATGGCTCCGAAATTTCTGATCGGTAAATCAATAACTATTTTCATAATGATTCAAATCATTGCAACATTATCTTGATTTTCCGAATCAAAGTAACATACGATTTACCTCTGATATATCCAGGGGTCCGTGTTTGCCCAACTCTCTATTTTGTATTGGTTGTAAGAATTATGATCACTGTTCGTTATCTTCGCCTTTCATGCATCATCAGAACGCGCATTTATTAGCCTCTAGAAATGGTGTTTCTATGGAAAATTGACAAAGTAGAGGCGATCGGCAGCGGAACAAATTGCCCATAAAGTGATCGTATAATGCATTAAATGCGACCGGGTCTATTGGGTATAGTCAACATCATTATGACTGTTTGACTAGACAGATATTTTCCAGTGGCGGATCCAGGAATTCCGATAACTTGGGGTGGGGGTGGGGAACATGTACAAGTCGGGTATTAAACAAAATATTCCACTGGAAATTCCGCATGTTGTAAAACCAGACGGAATATCAATCTAGTCATTATATTATAAAACTAGCATTTTGTTAATTTGTTGTATAGTGATCTAGATGCCAGTAACTCCTTGTATATTTGTGGCGAAATAAGAGGGGAGGGGAGGATGCGTGAGTCCATGGTTCAATTCTAAATCCGCCACTGATTTCAAGTGGCCTAATTGAATATAGGATGTGAAGAGAAATTGATTTCAGGCTGTATTTTTTTTTTCAATCTAATTTTCATGATTTATTGCCCATCCGGTAAATCAAATTAAAAATATGAATAAATATCAAACACTAAATAGATAAATAAAATAATATAAAACCTGACAGTGGTATACTCCAGTGTTGACTTTTACATCTGCGTCCTGTTTCTTGTCAATGCTATCATTAGACAGAAATGTAAAATTATTTAAAAGCGAGTTGCAATACTGTTCATACGATTATTTCATGATGACTACATGTATACGTAACAATTTTTTTCGCCGTAAAGATGATAAGAAAATGTTTATTTCTAGCTGCGAACAAATGAATAGGTGACGCCATATTTTCTTATATTCAACAAAAATACTTAATTTCTATTGTCATGAATAAATTTAAGCTTTATTATTTAATATACCACAATGCTTTGGCAACCTTTTCAAGCTAATTCGATATTTGAGCAACAAATCAACCAGCCTAGGGACAGGTGATATTATCCAGAGTATAAATATATTTATAATGGAAGCACGTAGAACTAGAGAGATTCTCCCTTAAATTTTTAGCTCAACAGACCTGAAAGCTCAAGTGAGTTTTTCTGATCACTTTTTGTTCGGCGTCCGTCTGTCTGTCCGTCAGTAAACTTTTTTACATTTTCAACTTCCTCTCCAGAACTGTTGGACCAATTTCAATCAAACTTGGCACAAAGCATCCATGGGTAAAGGAATTTCATGTTTGTTGAAATAAAGGGGTAGGCCACTTTAAAGGGGAGGTAATCACGAAAATACAAAATTGAATGGGGTCATTTAAATATCTCAAGAACCAGTTGACCAGAAAATTTACATGAAAGGTTTCTGACATAGTGCATCTTAAAGTTTACTAAAATCATGGCCCCCAGAGGTAGGGTGGGGCACAACAGGGAATCAAAGTTTTACATGCGAATATACGTGTGTTTAGGGAAAATCTTTTAAATCTTCTCAAGAACTACTGCGTCGGAAAAGCTGAAATTTACATGAAAACTTTCTGACATCGTGCAGATTCAAGTTTGTTAAATTCATGACCCGTTGAGGTAGGGCGGGGCCACAATAGGGAATCAAATTTTAATATGCAAATATATAACGGAAATCTTTAAAACTCTTCTTCTCAAGAACCACCAGGCCAGAAGAGTTGACATTTACTTGATTCCCTGATATAGAGTTGGTTCTAATTTGTTTAAATCATTGTCCCTGGGGGTTAGGAAGGGGCCGCAATAGGGGAACTCAGTTTTATATACTGATATATTATAGAAAACAATCTTGAAAACTATTTCTTGAACTATTTAAGCTAGAGCTTTTATATTTTGTATATGCATTATTTACAGAAATACCTTCCATGTGATTCCTTGGTATGTGATCCTATGACCTTGACCTGGAAGTCTGACCTATTTTTGATAAAATTCTTACTTATACAATATGTCTTGAACAATTTAGGATTGATCTTTCATAACTTGTATCAATTTCTTATGGCAAGCCCTTTGCTTTATTATCAGGTTCTTTGACCTTGTGACTTTGAGCTCTGAGTTTGACCTACTTTTTAGAAAACATGGCATATTAAGCATATCCGGAACTATTTAAGTAGGGATTTCATATTCTGTGTATATATTATTTGGTAAGAGCTTGTGGTAAAACGGTGTTTGATCTTTTGACCTTGGAGTTTGACCTACCTTTGAAAAAACCCTGACCTATTTAATATCTCATGAACTATTTAAGGTACGGCGTTCATATTTTGTATATAGACCTTGTCATAATTTGGTGTTTGACCTAATGACCTTGAACAGCGACAGGGCTAAGATGACTCAGGTGAGCGATGTGGCCTATTGGCCTCTTGTTTGACAGCCTACATTTCCCGTTATTTTTACATTCAAAAACTATATTTACAATCAAATGTAAAATATATCGGGTTATACCCCCTCCCTTTTTTTCCAAAGTAGTATCGAGTGTTCAGAATGTAAGCTTTATCGAGTGAAGATAACGAGCGTTGACAGTTGCACCCCGCGGTAAGCCCATATCTTGATATGGTAATTAGAGTAATCTGTACTTAAAAGTAGTATGTATAGAACGTCCTCACAACTGGTATGTACTGTAGTTCGTCAGACAGCATTTGACCTATGAATTGAACCCGTGTAGAGGAGGACGAACACTTGCTAACCCCCGACCCTCTACGATTTAAGATTGGTAAGTTTGAATAGAAATCGTCGTTTAGTTTGTGTATGCGTGTGCTTTTGCTTACATCCCCCATGATTTTAAGTTCGGGTTTATTTAGGTTTTAAATCTTTATTGATTTTTCTTTTGGTTGTCAAGAATTATAGACAACTGTGAACTTCTCATAAGACTGTCCTCTCCCTTACTTTGAAAACCAGGGCTCCCCGCCTGTAATTCCAATCCACCAGTGAATGTAACAATCATTCCAGAAGATGTACCAGGTAGCAGACAGATATCACTAAATGTATTTCATTTTGAATTCATGCCTTAATTTTATTCTTCTATAAATTTAAATGCAAAGTGAAGATAAGGAACAGTGATCAATCTCATAACTCCTATAAGCAATACAAAATAGATAGTTGGGCAAACATGGACCCCTGGACACACCAGGGGTGTGATCAGGTGCCTAGGAGGAGTAAGCATCCCCTGTTGACCGGTCACACCCGCCGTGAGCCCTATATCCTGATCAGGTAAACGGAGTTATCCGCAGTCAAAATCAGTGTGCCAAGAACGGCTTAACAATAGGTTTGAAACACGTCAGACAGCATTTGACCCAATTCAATGTTGTACGGACGAAGTAGATCGTTAAGTAAATATGGGCTGATTTATTTGGATTTATTTCTGTTGTTAAACATCACGAAAAAATATTCAAATATTACCGGTAAGATACAAAAAAACTTGCACACATCTGCAAATTGATATACTTTGATGTTCTATTATACAAGGTTTGTATTTTTACAAACACTTACGAAGTTGCCGTGTGTATTTTTTATCTAGGAAAATTATAGATTAGAAAACGTTTTGTTTATTTGTCTTCAAACTAATATTAGATTTCGGGAATAAGAGAATATCTTACAACGTTTCCGTAACATATATTATTTTAACGATTTAGCTATCTCGTTATAACGAGATAACTATCTCCTTATAACGAGATAGTCATCTCCTTATCACGAGATAGTCATCTCCTTATCAAGAGATAGTCATCTCCTTATCTCGAGATAGCTAATTCATTATAACGAGATAATCAACTCTTTATAACTAGATAAGTAACTCGTTATAACGAGATATTAACTCGTTATGACGAGATACTAACTCGTTATAACGAGCTAGATTTTTTTTCCACTTTGTACATTTCACTGACCGCATGAAATGTTAATTTTACATGAGCACAAGGCTGCAGATTAATCGTCTCATATATTGCCATGTAAAATATTCTTCCCTATCTTGGCCTCATCATACCCACTAGGATCACGATTTTAATGAATTGTAATCTACACTGCCGGGTGATGCTTGCTTATCAATATAACTAACCATGGCCCTGATGGTCTTGAGAAGACGATTTCATATAAAACTTTGATCCCTTATTGAGGTCTAATCCTACACTCCGGGTTCATGATTGGAACAAACTTTAATCTGATCTACCTGTGCTTGTAGACAGGACTTTCGGTATCCCCCATTCTTGTAGTTTTGAATATTCAATTCCTTGGGTATTTCGGTTGCATTTCTGAAAAATATGTAACTTCAGAGTGTACTTTTTTCAATGAGAAACACGAATTTCGCCCAGAAACTGTTTTTATAAATGTCATATCATCGATAATCTTATGAGCACAGGTGCTTGTGGGGAGGACTTCTGGTACCCCCTTCTTGTATTTTTAAATGTTTAATTCCTTGGGTATTTCGCGTGTATGTTTGAAACACGTCAGACAGCGTTCGACCCAATGACAGGTTGTATTTGTAAATCAGATCGTCATAATAACCATAGAGTCTACGATATTCTGACTAAATGTATTTATTTTAGAAGATTTCCATACACAATTTACACGTACAATATATCTACCACAGATAGGATATTGACCTCATCAATTAATGCTACATTTCACCATCAGTCATTCTATCTACGTCACATTCGGAAAGGTCAGTTATGGTTCTAATATTACAATGTGCACAACGCTTAACATACCAGATAACAACGAAAGTAATGAGCCTACCTAAAGTCATGTGGGATCAAGAAATTGGAGAAATTTAATTAGAGAACAGCCGTGAGTGTAAGTGTCTGAATCATTACAGTGTAGTTAAATGGTAATGTGTTGCTTGTTTAATAATCGCAAACATTGGGGAGTCTAGTATTACCGTCTCGTTCAGTAAATGAAAGTCACGAACAGATACCAACAGACCTTAACGCTCACCTGAGCATCACACCAAAATGTTCGCGGTAGCCACGTGATTTCAGCACTCACGTGGCAGCTGGGAGGTCACGTGTTCTAGCGACAGTCCCAGCGGCCGTCAAACTAAGACGTTAAGTGGATAGTGAATGTTTCTTCCGAAACACCCGGCATCCGAAGCGAGAGACTGGGGACTTTCAAATATTAATATGATAGGTCCCGTGTTATGATAGTCATTGGCAAATGTAATTAACAAATAGTGATCAATCTCATTACATATATAAACGATACAAATTTAAGAGAAGGGCTCACACGGACCCCAAGATATACTAGAGGTAGGATCCAGTGCCTAAGAGGGGTAAGCATCCCTAGTTGACTGATCTCTCTCTCTTTCACACACACACACACACACACACCAAGAAAATAAAACCAATTGATCAGTGGTAAAACAATCCAGAGTCTCTGAACTAGAATCTGTCAGTTTTTTTAAACATTAAAAGTAACTAAGCAGTAGGAGGTTACAACCAGGGTCAGATATCTCTATCAATATTTCACTCAGGTCCCCTTTGTTATGTGTTATAGATTAAAAGAATTCTTAATTTACTTTGCGTGTATTTTCACTAGTCTACAGTTCATACTACCACACCGTTGTGTCCAAGTTGTTTACCAAAAGGAAGCGGAAATCACAATTCCGTTACAGGTCCTCATGGTCGTTATAAATATGTACCTCTTTTACGTACCTAACAAGAGTAATATATATATAGAGATAGATAGATAGATAGATAGATAGATAGATAGATAGATAGATAGATAGATAGATAGATAGATTAGTAAAAGGTATCTTCGCATGCCAAGTTTTCGATTCCCTTACTTTAACCTAACCCTTGGCAGTTTCCATATTTTCCATCACTACCCTCTACCAGGTTTCAAAGAGTTATCTCTCTTTAATTGTAAAATCATCAACCAATCAGAGGGAATCTTCGTGAATGGTATACAGTGCAATAAACAAGCGTGTTGAAAAATTAAAATGGATGAAGATTAAGGCAAATAAACGAAATTTTCAAGAGTTAATGTTTCTCTAGTTATGCTAGAGGGACCGAGCAAAATTTATTAATTTTCTTAAGTCTTCTCAGAAGTTCTTTAGTTCCGCCTACCTGAAAGGAAAACTGAATGCATAGTTCTGTTGAACAGGAAGCCCCCTAGAAACAAGTTCATGACCCCAGGGACAAGAGTTCAGTATTTAGGGTGCGGCCAGAATAGGCATACTGTATTATTTACAACGCTTGAAAAGCTTCTTTTCATATGTTGGCACTAATTAAAATCTGACTGCACATTCAAGAAGATTTCTGCCAAATTTGTAAATTTCTTTGCTCCCGGAGTAGGGTTTCAGACTCTAGGATGGGGCCAAGAAGATAAAAGGTGTGGGGAGTGTCAACATAAGTGATGGTTGAAATGAACAAGTGAGCAGTGATCAATTTCATAACTTTTATAAGCAATACAAAATAGAGAGTTGGGCAAACACGGACCCCTGGATATACCAGAGGTGGAATCATGGGACTAGGAGGAGTAAGCATCCCTTGTCGCCCGTTCACACCCGTAGTGAACCCTATATCTTGATCATCATCAATTTAATTGTTTTACACATCTCGTGTTTTATTCATTTATCATTGTTAATGAAAGAAACATTGAAAAAAAAACCAAGAATAAAAAACAAAAACCCAGAATCAATCTTTAGTATCCTCGATTGGAATAATTTGTGATCATTTCTTGTGGTAGAATAGATCCTCAGTAATATCCCCCTCACTTGTCGTAAGAGGCAACTAAATGGGGCGGTCCTTCGGATAAGACCGCAAAAACCGAGGCCCCGTGTCACAGCAGGTGTGGCACGATCAAGATCCCTTCCTGCTTAATGGCCATAAGCACCGAGCATAGGCCTAAATTTTGCAGCCCTTCACCGGCAGTGGTGACGTCTCCATATGAGTGAAATATTCTCGAGAGGGACGTTAAACAATATTCAATCATTTCTTACGATACTATACCCCCTCCCATCTTATTCAAAAAAGATGCCATTGAACCAAATATATTGACCTCTAGATCTGCACTGTGCTTAAGGCCGTAGTACTTCGTGAACGCTCTTTATCGTGCGAATGTCTACCGCGGTACACTCATAAATATACGGAAAACTCGAGAACTGAAGTTAAGAGTTAATGCAGCTCAAATTCTCTGTCAACTTCACCATGTAAAGCGATGAATTAACATGGCTTATTACACCAAAAAATGTATTCATTATTTGTCGAAATGCGCATCTGGTGCATCAAAATTGGTACCGTATAAGTTTTACATTGACCACTGGGTCGAGGCCTCTGCTGGTGGACTGTTAGTCCCCGAGGGTCTCTACAGCCCAGTAGCTAAGTACTTCGTTACTAGCTTGAAAATATGGATGTATATTTAATCGCTGTTATCAAATTTAGAAATTCATTTCAAACTTAAGGATTATCTCCTTCATGCATAGCTCTTATCCTTAGACGAATTTGACACCACTTTTTATGGCACGCTGTTTTTGGCTATAATAGGTCTAAAACTTCATTGGGGTTTTTTTTTTTTCGGATTTCAAACATTTCGGTTGAGCATCACTGAAGAGACATTATTTGTCGAAATGCGCATCTGGTGCATCAAAATTGGTACCGTATAAGTTTTACATTATGAACCCTGGGTCGAGGCCTCTGCTGGTGGACTGTTAGTCCCCGAGGGTCTCTACAGCCCAGTAGCTAAGTACTTCGTTACTAGCTTGAAAATACGGATGTATATTTAATTGCTGTTATAAAATTTAGAAATTCATTTCAAAATTAAGGAATAACTCCCTCATGCAAAGCTCTTATCCTTGGACGAATTTGGCTCCACTTTTTTGGCACGCTGTTCTTGGCTATATTTAGCTCTAAAACTTCATAGTTATTTCGGATTTCAAACATTTTGGTTGAGCATCACTGAAGAGACATTATTTGTCGAAATGCGCATCTGGTGCATCAAAATTGGTACCGTATAAGTTTTACATTCAATAGCTCGTAAAAGCATTTTATATGAAGTACCATTTCACCCATCTTCGGATACCCACAGGTGATCTCGATTTTTACTCGTGATGAGTGACACAGGCTTTCAATCATTTTATATGAGTTTTTGTGCTTTTGTTCCGGAAGGATAAAAACGATGCTTTATTTGCAAATAAGAGATTTTAAAATCCAAATTTTGTTTTGTTTTAGTGCGTGATACAGTCTGTATCAATATAGACGTTCTAATTAAGGATATTTATGAGCATTACAGGGGTCAACAGGGGATGCTTACTCCTCCTAGGCACCTGATCCCACCTCTGGTGTGTCCAGGGGTCCGTGTTTGCCCAACTATCTATTTTGTATTGCTTGTAGGAGTTATGAGATTGATCACTCTTCGTTATCTTCACCTTGCATTACAAAGTTTATTCCGAAGAAAAAGACCACGAAAACATATAAGATAATTGAAAACTTGTATCACTCTTTCGATGGTGAAATCATACTTTATATGACATGCTTTAATAAGCTATCAAATAAAATGTTGGTGTAATGAGTCACCTTTTAATAGAAATTTTCAGTTCGAATGATACTTTAATAAATGTTGGTAGGAAGTCTTAACACACGTGTGTTGGGGGAATGTTATAATTTTTTAGTATCAGCATTTGAAGTCGTGTATTGGGGAATATTATAATTTTTTAATATCAGCATTTTTAGTCTTGTATTATGAGAATATTGTGATTTGTTAGCATCAACATTTTTAGTCGTGGATTGGGGACCATGTTATACTTCACTGTGTTGGTGCATTTGAGAGGTGTTGGAGGGTGAGGTTGGATCGCAATGAGATGGACAGTATTATGACTGATAATACATTCACCAATCGGTTAACGATATATATTCAACCAACCTACCAATATCAAACAAACAAACAAAAGACTTGTTTTCAGCATTTCATCTGATAAGATAGACACACGTTACTAAAGGTATTGTTTTCCTTCGGGACAAATTCTCAGTTTGTTAAGAGAATTGCGTGAACGGACAATCCGTGTGATTAGGTATGACAAGCACCAGTCATAATGAGGCGTTTATGACAAGACAATATCCCCACATAGTGTAAAGAACATAGGACGAGTCATTTAGGGAATAATGAGCCGTAAATGAACAACTTCAAAGCAAGGCTTAAATCAACCGCTAATTGGGTTCAAAAGAGGGTGACTCTGGGCGCCTTTGCACAATTGGATGGCGGCCTTTTGTTTTCCTCCCACAACGTAAACAACCCTGTGGTCTGAATCAAAATGGGACGATTCTGATTTCATGTGACTTGGTTGGTTGGTTTACATCTGATTATGACGCTTAATTGTGTTGGTTGATTTTGTTTTTTGCCTTTTTTTTTTTTTTTTTTTTTTTTTTGTATTACGTTCCGTCGAGAATTTGTTTTTCATATTAAAATGTCAAAAGCTGTCGGTTTATTACCACTAATTCATAGTAGCAGTAAGGGTTCATAACGTGCCAAAGCTTGCCGTGACACGTGCGGGGTCTCCATTTTTAAGGTCATATCTGAAAGACCTGTAATTCTCTCAGTCTTAGGTTTGATTGCACGGGTGGGGCTCGAACTCACAACATTCCGGTTTATAAAGCGAACTCTCTACCACTGAGCTACCGCGGTCGTGTAGCAGTATCTTTGCCTCCGAAATCCTTGTACGGGGTGGTTTAGCAACCATGTAATTTAGATGAAAAGGGGGCGATTGTGAATTATAATATTCCAACAACCCATTAAAGGGACTGGTTCACGATTTTTGATAAAAATATTTTTCATTTTTGTTGTTAAACATTAAAAATATAACTCATTTAATGTTGACAGCCAAAATTTTTACCTTCTGAATACAAGAATAAAAGCAATATTTAGCCTTAAATCTGTGTTATGTAAACAAAGACTCGAGTCTTTTTATGTAAACAAACAAACAAGTGAAATGTTGATTTTATAATGTAAAGCATCTTAATTTTACATAGTCACAAATTTTAACTTTTAGATGACACATTTTACCCTCAAAATGCTTGAAATATGAAAGATATAATAAACGTAGATCGATATCCATTTCTTTTGAAAATGTAAATAATAACATACCCCAATCTTTGTTTACAAAATAGATACTTATAACTTTCTAAAATGAGCTTCTGTGATAATGTATAACCTTGATTTTTATGTGAAATCTTTAAAACACATTAGACAGTAGATTTTCATCATTAAAGGTGAAATACAAAATTTTGGAGAAAATCGTGAATCAGTCCCTTTAAAATGGGTTTGCGATGTGTTCTGTCTGGAGTATATAAATAATAAGTCTTTAATGAACTCCTCTCAAATAAAGTTACAGGTGGCGTCCACAGGGTTCACTCAGTCTGTTCACCCCCTATTACTACGACAAGGCTAAGTCATAACTTTGTAATTAGAAGTTTTAAAGAAGATAATTTGGTCAAAGTATATTAGTAAAAATTGCTTGGAAGTATTGGCAAAGACTGACATCTTAAAAAATAAAAATAGTTGCACAAGCAATATTGCATGTAAAAAGATATATTGAGAAATGAAACATTTGTACAAATCATATTACAGTACCTGCAAAAAGAAATATTGAAAATTTAAATGAAATATTTGTATCAGCCGCATTATATGTAAAAATAATATTAAAAAGGAACATTACAAGCTCTGTCTGAGAACAAAGGTAGAGTTATTTCTGGTCAGATGGTGTTTTCAGGCCCGGGACCAGGGCTATCCGACAAAAGGCAAGGGTTCTATTTGTGTATTTGTTATACATCCCTCGGAGAATTCTTCACTCATATTACGACGTCTTTAATTGTAAGTTAAATAACCCAGATTAAGACCTATGTATGTGAAAGTTGATTTATTTCTCGGGGGGGGGGGGGGATTCCACCTTGTTGTTACTGAAAACAAATCAATATATGACCTGTTATCATTAATTTAGTGTTCTCTGTTTTGTACGAAGTGCTGAAGACACGGAATTGTACATACTAAAGAATGCATAGGCACTTAAATGTTTGATGTTTTTTTCCTCTAATACAAGGATGATGGATCCTGGTCGATATTGCTACTCCAGGCAACGTCATTTGATATCGAAACTTTAATTAAGTACTTCACAGAAAATTTATTATTGAAGTACAATAGGGTCTCCTTTTAGAGGAACGTGATTAGAATACTGATATGAGATACCATGTAGAACATCAAGGTGTATCATTAAACGAAGGTATTGAGTTGTTCAATAGGGCGTCCCTCTGCGATCAATTAAAAATTAAGACGCTTATCTGATCAAGATGTAGGGGTTATGGCGGATGTGACTGATCAACAGAGGATGCTTACTCCTCTTAAGCCCCGTTCACATACGCTGATTTACTCACGAGGTGCAAATTTTTGCATATTTACACCCATATGGAAAAGTATATTTTCTAAGCGTTCGCATAGTACTAACAAAAATTAGGGTCAAATGACATTGATTCTCGAAGTTTAATAAAGATGGCGGATTAGTTTTTAGAAGGGGGGGGGGGATAATTTACTGTGTAGCTCTAGGTTTTTGTGCTGGGCTAGGTCGATTGAAGGATCGATGTGTAGCTTTAGGTTTTTGTACTGGACTAGGTCGATTGAGGGATCGATGTGTAGCTTTAGGTTTTTGTGCTGGACTAGGTCGATTGAGGGATCGATGTGTAGCTTTAGGTTTTTGTGCTGGACTAGGTCGATTGAGGGATCGATGTGTAGCTTTAGGTTTTTGTGCTGGACTAGGTCGATTGAGGGATCGATGTGTAGCTTTAGGTTTTTGTGCTGGACTAGGTCGATTGAGGGATCGATGTGTAGCTTTAGGTTTTTGTGCTGGACTAGGTCGATTGAGGGATCGATGTGTAGCTTTAGGTTTTTGTGCTGGACTAGGTCGATTGAGGGATCGATGTGTAGCTTTAGGTTTTTGTGCTGGACTAGGTCGATTGAGGGATCGATGTGTAGCTTTAGGTTTTTGTGCTGGACTAGGTCGATTGAGGGATCGATGTGTAGCTTTAGGTTTTTGTGCTGGACTAAGTCGATTGAGGGATCGATGTGTAGCTTTAGGTTTTTGTGCTGGACTAAGTCGATTGAGGGATCGATGTGTAGCTTTAGGTTTTTGTGCTGGACTAAGTCGATTGAGGGATCGATGGGCTAGGTCGATTGAGGGATCGATGGGCTAGGTCGATTGAGAGATCGATGGGCTAGGTCGATTGAGGGATCGATGGGCTAGGGAAAGGTCAACAGATTGGTACGACAGAATGGTGTTACAAACGTTTGACAATTCTCAATGGATCGAGAACTTTTGAATGAGAAGACACACATTTGAAATGCTTTGTAATGATCTGGACAATTACTTGGCTCCCAAGGGAAAATGTGGTGGCCAGCCTCATCACATCGAATGGTAACCTATTTCAAAGTGATGCTTCATGTGTTGCTATTGTATGTACAGGTAGGCTCGATTACCGGTAAGTGACAATAGCATCGAATTCGTCATACATATAATGGATTTATAGAATCCTCGCGTCTTGGAAGCGGCATAAGATGGCGCGGTGTAGTCAAAATTTACGCTTCTTTGCCCAGGTGGATGTCGACATGTTTTATGACGTCACAGTGAACATTATACCGGTACCTGCTTAGTCGAGTGTGACAGGTTTGGGGTGATGCGTTATGGTGTGCGCGAGATATGTAGTGGTTGCAAACCCACTTGGACATCAGTGTAGGCAATTTGACAGTGTTAGTAGCTGTCTGGTGTGTTCCAATACCCCCCACCCCACCCCACCCCACCCCACCCCCTTGGACAACTACAGTTCGATTCATGACTCAAAAAAAAAAAAGCGGATCGAATTCAAGGTCACTGGTTAGAAACACCGTTTTATAAATGTCATACCAAATATGAATCGTGACTGCTGGGCGCTTGGCAAAAGAACAAAAGAACAGTCACTACTTATGTAAAACGTGTAAGGTTTGACACGGTCACCGTTTGACACATCACCGGAAGTCACTACCTTTGTACAAAATAGGGTTAGACGCATCACCGAAGTCACTACCTATGTAAAACGTCTAGGTTTTGACACATCACCAGAAGTCACTACCTGTGTAAAAATATAGGGTTCGACACATCACTGGAAGTCACTTTCTATGTAAAATGTCTAGGGTTCGACACATCACCGGAATGGAGAATTGAACCCTGGCATGATTATGCTCACATATACATGTATAGTGTGGGCGTAATTCATGTATCATAAGTAATATCTCTCTGCTGAAATTATGAAAAATACCATCTAAGGTTTGGAATTGAGACTCAAGGTTTGACTAACATAAAATTCTTCAAAAGAAATGTTGTTTCCTGCCAGTGGGCTATCTGATAAAGCTTGCACATTGTAACACTCAATTTCGAATGCGAATTGAACATGCAGTTAGTCCGTTTATTTAGTGTTACTAAGTTCAGGGCTTCGTGTATATACACATGTGTCTGTGACGAAGAACCACTATATTACACGTATATACACATGCATCTGTGACGAAGAACCACTATATTACACGTATATACACATGTATTTGTGACGAAGAACCACTATATTACACTTATATAAACATGACTGTATCTGTGACGAAAAGCCACCGTAGTGCATGTATGCATTACGCCACATACATCCTGCACATGAACTGGCGGTCTCCGTACTTTATATTTAAAGGACTGTTCAAAATATGTAGCGAATCTACAGTATTAAAGTAATTCCACCCTCCTGTGATGTCATCAGATTTTGCAAAATCAATGATTTATTTAGATTTATGCATGATAGGAACATAAATTTTGTTGGAGTTTTTTCTGATAGTTATTGTAAAAAATCTTGTTAAAAATAAACTATTTTAAAAGTCTAAGTTATAGATAAATAATCAATGATACGTTTCAAAATATTGAATCCAAGGGCAATAACTCTGTTTCTATTGATTTCTTTATCAAGTCTATTATGCGATAGATTTCCTTTATTTTTTACAGATATTTTGTATATTTTTGTGAAGATACAGTTTCATGAAATTGTTATGAATGCTACTATATGGTCATAAACAGCTTGTATGAAATTTTGATAATGCTGTTTAAGGAAAATTGCAATTTTATGACGGTGATATATGATTCTGTTTATGTACGTCTCGTATCTTAAAAATTGTGATGACCTATTTATTTTATTTCATAATTTGTTAGTTTTAACTGTAATGAATGGAAATCAATACATTTTTCAAATGTGTATCAGATAAAACTGCGAGTATGGAGTTACCTTAAGTTGATGACTTGTAGATATAGTATTTATTTGTATATCAAGGTTTATAGTCATATGACTTGCAAATGTTCTGGATTATATTGAATTGCCTATCAACACGTATAGTGCGATACCATTCGCTGAAGATGTAACATTTACAATATGAAAAATGACGTATGCATATGATGTATCATTTTACAATGTGTTTGCGTCTCACATCTTTACAAATTGTAATGATAGCCGTTTCCTCATGAATGCGATGCAGATGAAAACAATATGCGTTTAAATCTTGATAATATAGTACGTATATATTTACCTGGCTAGAATTCCGACAGAAATGAAAGTAGAAATTAATGTATATATCAAAAGATATTTCATGAAAGGTGAAGATAACGAACAGTGATCGATCAGTCTCATAACTCATATAAGCAATACAAAATAGATAGTTGGGCAAACCCTGTGAGCTCGAAATAAAAGACACCACAGAGCCGTCCAATCCTGCTTCATACTTGGATATTTTATTGAAAGTAGACATTAGCGGCAAACTGACAAATCAACTGTATGACAAACGGGATAATTTCAGCTTCTCCATCGTCATCTTCCCATATTTATGTAGCAATATTCCATTATCACTTGCATATGGTGTTTACATGTCTCGACGGATTCGATACGCAGAGCTTGTTCTGCGTATGGTCAGTTTTTAAATAGAAGCAGGCTACTCACAAACAAGTTGATGGTGCAGGGGTTTCAACAGTCTCGTTTCAAGTCAGCATTTCGCAAATTCTATGGTCGTTATAACGATCTAGTTTGCCAATATAAACTATCATTGGGTCAAATGTGATCTGACGTGTTTCATGCCGATTGTCAGGTCCTACTCGGCACACTGATTTTGATTACGGATAACTCCGTTTACCTAAACAAGATACTGGGCCCACAGCGGGTATGACTGGTCGACAGGGGATGTTTATTCCTCTTAGGCACCTGGTTCCACCTCTGCTCTGTCCCGGAGGGGGGGGGGGTCTGCGTTTGTCAAATTCTTTATTTTGTATTGCTTATAGGAGTTATGAGATTGATCGCTGTTCGTTATCTTCACCTTTCATGAAGTATGCAGGCGTAAAGCGTTGCAATTCATACCTCCATTTATTTTCAACAATAAGATTTTATTCGTAAGATTTCAGTGAGACTACACGTGACACATGCAACTCAAGTCTGAACTGATTGTATTTCACTCTACATCCACGAAATAAAAAAAAATATACTTTAAAATACTAATTATGAGTGATAACCACATATAAAAAGTTCTGTCCTCGTCATGAACATTTGCAGCAGCAACATAAAAGACGTCTTAATCCATCTCCGAATTTCTTATTTAGCACACCGTAGATGATTGGGTTCACAGCGCTGTTACAGTAACCCAGTATGATTGTAGCCATATGAAATCCTGAATGAACTCGGTCTCTAGCAAAAATTTCCAACAACATACTGACACAATATGGAAGCCACGAGATCACAAATATCACCACAACAATGGCTAACACCATGGCCAGCCGAATTTCCTCTGCCCTGGATTTTCCTGTCTTTGATTTTTTCTTACTTAAGTTGGTCAATGTGGTGTTCTTTCTACTTAAATTTTTCCCATGATCCTTAACGTTGTTATTTGATTGCAGTGCTACACGACTGATTTCATTAGGATAACTGGAAAACCGTTCGTTGATTGATATTTTGATATCGTGAGGTTTGGACACTTCGTCTTTAGTAACTGCGTCCAGAGTGCTTGAATTTGGTTCAGGGTCTTTGCAGGAAGCTGAAGTGTTCGAAACTGCGTTTACGCGTCGTTTGCTAGCTCTCACTGTTCTAAAAATAAAGACATTGCACACCGTCATTACAGCCAATGGAATCCCAAAGCACACAGATATCATGAAAAATGCGTAAGATGGTGCCTTTGTCCAGTCACAAAAACAAAACATCTGTTTTCTTATGAAGCTGTATTCTGCCCAACCGAACAACGCTAGACTCGACAAAAGCATGGATACCAAAACACAAGCTGAAAGATAGAAAATGCAAGTATTAATACCGTACAATTATGATTTATCTTATTCCTATCAAAGGGCACTTCTATACACATGAAGAACAATCTCATTATTCTCAATTTTTCAGTAGATAAGTAAAATGAAGATAACGAACAGCAATCAATCTGATAAATCCTATAATTTAATCACGATGCACAAATTTGTTCCAACTCAGATGACAACTTCAAATTGAGCATCGAAAGGTTATTTTCTGACATTCGTTGTGCTACTAAAAGCTAGCATAGAACAGGAAGGTAGGTGTAAAATAATACGCTGTGTGGTAATTTATTTCGTGGTATTTGTGCAATATATCTAATAAATAATTTTTTGATATCGTGTGTGCATTATCGAAATGCAGTGGTTTCATTCTTTGAAATTTACCTCTTCTTCTTTACATCTAGCCGTGAATTGACAGGATATGTATCGATGTAAAATTGATTGGTTGTGCAGTATTGTCTAGCTAGGGCGGGAACAAGAGTACTTAGATTATTGTAGAATAAAACATGAAGTTTGCTTTAAAGGTATATGTAAAACTTATACGGTACCAATTTTGATGCACCAGATGCGCATATCGACAAATAATGTCTCTTCAGTGATGCTCAACCGAAATGTTTGAAATCCGAAATAACAATGAAGTTTTAGAGCTATTATAGCCAAAAACAGCGTGCCAAAAAAGTGGAGCCAAATTCGTCCAAGGATAAGATATATGTGTCGTATTAAACAGTATTTTGTTTGATGTTAAAAACAAAGCCAACGTTTTGTCAGTATGATAAACTATGAAAAATAATACGATTACCGGTTGGCCCGTCGGTTTGTGTGTGGACCACATGCTGTCCGCTCAATATCTTGAACTTACTTCTATAAACTTACGATGAATTTAAAGAAAACACAATGTATGTTGATTGGCACTGCACAAAAACTCTCAAAGTGTAGAAAAATATGTATCAAAGTAGGAGATATTGCTTTAGATATTGTTAAAACGGCCAAACTTCTTGGTGTACAAATAGATAAATGTCTAACCTGGTCTGTACACATTGATTCTTTGTGCAAGAAACTTTCACAGAAAATAGGCATTTTACGTCGTCTGCAAACTTTTATGTCAAATGCAGCATTATTAAAAATTTATAACACTGTTATATTTTCTCATTTTATTTATTGTTGCACAGTTTGGTGCTCAGCCAAAAAACAGGGTTTTTATTGGCAGACTTTTTAAATTACAGAAAAGGGCAGCCAGAATTATATTCAAGTTGAAAGTAACTCAGACTTCTATAGCTGATATTTTTAGTGTTCTTAAATGGATGCCCGTTCATGATTATTTTGTATATAGAATACTAGTGCTTGCTTTTAAGGTTCTTAATAACATGACACCAGAATATATGAAAGTTTTTAGTTTTGTCAGCCAAGTTAGTTCCAGAACAACAAGAAGTAGCGAGAGTGGCATTTTATATTTACCAAAAATTTCGAACTGAATATTATAAACGGTCTTTTAAGGTATCCTCGACAATTTTATGGAATCAGTTGCCCGAGTCTGTCAGAAGCTGTGGTTCTGTTGCATCTTTTAAATCAGCACATTTGCAGCATTATTACTTAAATAAGTGATATATAGATATGTATATGTTTATTTTTCCCCAGTGATGTCGTGTGTGTATTTTATGTATATATTTTATATTATGTGATCTATTTTTCTATTCTCTCATTTATCTGTCTGTGAATATGTTTTATACAGTACCATAATGTAAACTAGTCATATGTACTAATTGTGCTATCTTGTCTAAATAAAGAATTTATTATTATTATTATAACCGTTCACTTAACCGTAATGATATTTCATATGGAGGTTGTCTATGAGTAAAAGAAGACCCCCATTAATTTTCAGATCAAAACGTCAAAGGTCAATCTACTCTGGACATAGGAAGACCTTGTCCGCTTAATATCTTGAGAATCCTTTGCTTTGACAGGCTTCAAACTTGGTACACTGGTACATTGTAAGGTGTAGATGATTCCTATTCATTTGAGGTCACATAGTCAAAAGTCTTGGGTCAAACTGGATACACGAGGATACTATCAGCTCAATATCTTGAGAACCCTTTGCTTGACAGACATCAAACTTGGCACACTGGTACATCCTAAAGAGTAAAGGTCACATAAAGAAAGGTCAAGGATCAAACTGATCACAGAAAGATACTGTCCGCTCAGTATCTTCAGAACACGTTGCTTGATACATGTAGACATCAAACATGGTAAACTGGTACATCCTAAAACGTGGACGACCCCTATTGATTTTGAGGTCAGCCTGATTGATTTTGAGGTCAGCCTGATTGATTTTGAGGTCAGCCTGATTGATTTTGAGGTAATGTGGGCAAAGATCAATCCACTCTTGACATAGGAAGATATTGTCTGTTCAATATCTTGAGAACCCTTTGCTCGGTAAACATCAAACTTGGCACACTGGTACATCAAAAGGAGTAGATGGTCCCTATTAATTTTGGGCTCACATGATCAAAGGCCAAGGGTCAAACTAGATACAATAATATGTTGTCTCCTATATTTTAAGAATATTGTGCTTGATTGATACCAAACTTGGTACACTGATACATCCTTAAGGGTCAAATTACCCCTATTGATTTTTAGGTTACATGGTCAAAGGCCAAGCGTCAATCTACTCTGGACATAGAAAAATATTGCCTGTTTAATATCTTTAATTGTTTTGGCACTATTATCAATTAGATGATCCATATGTGTAATCCTTTTCAATTTTGCATCATGGGGGGGGGGGGGGGATAAATGTTTTACAAACATAACGAGTTTGATATGTTCTAGGATAAAATCCAAATATCAAAATAGATAAAACTGAGGAAAATCCAGTGGTTGGTTTTAATCAATAGCTACCTTAATGACATATCTGACAGACAGGTGTCTGTCACTTCTAATGCAGGGGCTTTGTGAAGGAAACAAGCGAACATATTCAAATAATCTTAGGCAGTGCTTGAATCGGATATAGAACCCGGGGACACCCCGGTACAGAAGTGAGCACTCAACCCTTTAAATCACTTTTAAATTAGCCAATCTCTTGTTCTTCAAAAGATTATGCAAATTTCCAATGGTTATAAGAGAGAGGGCATGTCCTCCATGTTAACTGCATGCTATGTACAATATTGTATTATATGTAACGAATTACTTCTCTACAATACATATGTTGTATGTATTTGAGAATGAATAATTTTGTTGTTGTAGGAAAATTTATAAATGGCTGCCGGGATGCATATACCTTCAGTTCACTTCCAATATTGATTTTACATGGATCACAATTACATTAATCAGATGCTATTACCGGTTTGATTTGATTGACACAAAATACTTCACAACTCCATCGTAAAAATTACTGATATTATAGTAATCTATTAACCAAGCTGGTGTCAAAGTGATGAATTTTAGATTAATTCAAAAAGCCATTGCAGCGCCAATGAATTTATAAACCAAAGATACAGAAAAACCCTCACTATGTCGTCGATTTTCGAGCTCCATCAAGTGCAATAATTAAATAATTCCGCTTGTAGTGATGCCGAACTATATTCCTTAGAGGAGAGGAGATTATCGTTCACTGTACCATGCAGTTGTCCTCAAATGAACAAGTACTCCTGGGCCAAGTCGATAACACTTAGTAACGCTAATATTTACACGATGGCGTTTCGAATTATCTACAAGATTTTACATTTTTAAATGACACAATACTATGTTGACCATCACGCTCTCATCCCCTCTTCATTGGATTATAGATAACATTATCGTATGTCTCTGTAGCGGGTAAACCAATTTTCACAGTTCTAGATGAAGTATTAGAAATATTTAATCAGAAAACAAAAAAAGTTTTATAGGAAAAACTTACTCAGAATCATAAGAGCAGCGTTTCTCTTGGTGTATATCCGTTTAAAGTAAATCGGCTTGCAGACCATCACGTACCTGTTTATGCTAATATTACACAGGGACATTACGCTAGTTACCAAGGTTAGCATGTTGGTAAACCCAAAGAATCGGCACAACCCGTCACTCCACGGCCACTCACCGACAAACAGACTGATTATCGTCACGGGCATGTTAATGACAGACACAAACAAATCCGCGGTCGTTAGACCCAGAATAAACACATTGGTGATTGTCCTCAATTCCCGGTCCCGGCAAATCACGATCCACAAACTTACGTTTCCCAAAACGGACCCCAAAGAAATGACGGTCAGTACGCATCCCGCAACGAGGTGTCCAGGGCTGGTTTCCGGTTCCGGTGGACTGTTCATCGAAACATTCATTGCGATAAATACGTGTTTCCTTAAGACATTATGAAATATTTCGGTTACGATATCAGTGTTATCTGGATTCCAGTCGTCTGTTACAAGGATAGTTTTCTTGGTTGGTACTTTCTATTTCTTCGTAGTGAGTACTTGGCGTGATGAAACTTATGTGGTAAGTCGTTGCAAGTGAATATTTGAAACTGAAAGGAGAGAGAACAATCGATAAGCAAAGAACGGCGCCTGAACATGCTGTCAAAGAGGAGTAGAAAAAATGAAGCTGTGTATTGAAATAATGAAATATGAATCTGTAACAGAGGAGAATGATAATGATCATGCAGTTATATCAACGTGATTCAAAGTTTAGCGGTGAAGCAAGACCGCTTATTTAAAGTGCTAAAATATGAAAAGCTCTGTCTGTCCAATATCATACATGTACATGGAAGATGCGCTAAACCATGAACACACCAAATAGTGCTTCAGCTCTGTCTGCGCGAAATTATAAATCCGCTACAATAAGCACACCTACGTCATACAGTATGTTATTATACATTTATTGCATGAATGTTCGGGAGATATGAAGATTTATTCACCCAAGAAAAATCATATTTCTCGAGGGCAACGCCCAAGGGGAATATGATTTTTCTTGGGTGAATAAATCTTCATATCTCCCTCACTATCATGCAATAAATTGTTTATTATACCGAAACAAAGCAAGACCACAAAAGTGCATTTGAAATTGGAGTCCGCTCATCTGTGCATTGTATGTAGCTGAGATCGCCCTAACGGTAACACCGCACCGTCAATGTATTAGAGGGTACAAACAACGAAATATAGTGATATGATAACCAGTTTTTGCATTTCCATTCTCTTTGAATGCTGATTTACTTGTTTGTTTTTGTATCAACCAAAATCAGACGATTTTAAAACTGTATATCAGAGACTCGCATATATTGTGCCTTCTGAACTATGAAAGTAGACTGACTCGGACATACTGTGACGTCATAATACACTTCCTCTACTTGTCATGCATGAGGCTGCCGGAGGGGCGAAATATCATAGGGAGATATGATGTTTGAGAGGGAGATATGAAGTTTTGTCATTCCTGGCACGTGACTGTCTAGACCAATCAGATTACGAGTTGCATAGAAGTATAATACATTGTCACTCCCGAGAGTTTGACTTCGCTATATGTGTACATGTTAAACAGCGTTGTTGTGATTATCATGAACGGTTCATCTTTGCCTTTCGAGGAAAAATTGCATTACTAATTACCACTAATTATATCAGTGTGACCGGTCGACAGGGGATGCTTACTCCTCCTAAGCACCTGGTCCCACCTCTGGTGTGTCCAGGGGTCCGTGTTTGTTCAAATGTCAATTTTGCATTGTTTATAGGAGTTATGAGATTGATCACTGTTCGTCATCTATGCCTTTCAAAACTGGAAAGAAATCTGGTCCGACTAAAATATGTGTCGTGTAGAAAAATCTACACTTTTTCATTATGATCATTTCTAACATTTTCTAATACTTTTTACATACCTTAAATTTCCTAAATTTATAATTCATTATATCATAGATATCAATTATGTTACAAATATAAATCATATTACAAAAAATCCAATGAATTTGCCATGCATTCATTTTTAACTGAAGAGTAAAAGATTAGTATAGGACATATTGTGACAGATGTCTAAAGTTTGTTACCGCCTTAGAGAGAGAGCATTTGATCTCAGGGATATAGGGGTCACTCAAGCCGCGGCACTGTATATTTCAAATGGGCGGTAACTCTACATCACTCTATATTAATTTTTTTTTAATTACACACTCCTTTGAAGACATGGTTAAGAATTACGTTGATCAATGTTCGTTATATTCACCTTTCATCCATCAGGAAACTTCTTTAGACAGGGATACGAAAAAATGAATTGCTGTGAAGCGATGCTTTCCATTAATGTCAAGGTACATATATGTACCGAAGAACGAATGTGTTGGTTCATTGTGATAAACAAAGGCACTAGTTTGCCCGTTGGGAATACTTGGATGCTCGATGAGAGAATAATTTGTTTATAGTGATTAGTTATTATTTAAATGGATGCTGATTCTTTAGACCATTGGAGCGATACTACACACATACTGAACGACCTGCGTTTATGATCTGGTCATGACACGTTTAAATGTAATAACCAAGGATCAAAGGGAGACCCCCTTTGTGGTGTTTTTTTTTTTTTTTTTTTTGTGAGAAAAAGTTTTGAAAATATACCGTGGAATGCTAGGATACATTGCTAGATCGTTCGTTCTTTACACACTGATGTTGACTACGGATTTTGTTTACCTAATCAAGATAAAGAGACCTCGGCAGGTGTGACCAGTCAACAGAGAATGCCTCCTCCTCCTAGCTACCTGATCCCACTTCTGGTACAGTGTATGTCTTGGGGTCCGTGTTTGTCCTACTCTCTATTTTGTATTGCTTATAGGAGTTATGATTTGGATCACTTGTCATCGTCCTCACTTTTCCATGCCCATTAATCTGTCTATATTAGAACACAGAACTTACAAACTGTCTTCATCCTATCTTTATTAAAAAGTAATAAATTAAACATGACGCAAATCAAACGAGATATTATCGGCTCAACTCTTTTGTAGTTATCTATAATCTGTTTAAAACCAGTGGAAATAGAATCAATATCGATATATTGGAGGTAAAGTATTAAATTATGCATATCTCTCAATAAGCTCTGTCCTCATTAGGACGCTATTAGGGAAGATTTGCGGCTTTTTGATGCTTATCTGGCATGGAATAAACAATCGGCCTTTAATCTTTAATTAATGCGAAAAAGGTATTTATCGTCTGATAAACCAATGGTCCCTGAAATACACTGACAAAGATTACATCGATTATCGAACGAAAAGCTTCCGGACCTAAACGGTGTAGACGCATTTTTTTTCTGTTAACGTAGCACTTCTTTCATGGGTCAGAACTGATGGCGATCGAGTGTCTTGAGAGCCAGAAGGCCCATTCAACATTCGAAATTCGAGATTCGAATTTCGAGATTTGGAACTGAAATTTAGAAATTCAATATCCAGATCAACCAATCAAACTGTATGTCACAACAAAAACACCATTTTTAATCAAACGTAAACTATCACCATCTTAATTTAAAGATGGCTACATGTAAATTAACTTGAAATATTACAGAAAGCGGTCAAATACAGCGCTTAGATTCTTTTTTCTATGGCTACTCACTTGCGTTGTCCGTTCGTGCACTATGGACGTTAGAGATGTGGTGCACTTTTTATGCTCTGTTGAAATCCATTTAGATTAATTGATTTGGATCTTAAGTTTCGAAATTTAAATGCCAAATCTCGGAATTCGAATCTTGTATGAAATGAGCTCTCTGGGCTTCCGCACTGTACATATGTCAGAAAGGCCTCTAACGAAATTGTATTTACGATCCCTGGGGTAAAATGTCTGATTCCAGGTAGGAGCCAAACTTGGTATATTATAAATTCCATGATCCCAGGGCGTACAGGTTGGTTCCAGGGTGAGGCCAAAATGGTCAGAGTGATCGAATGTCTATCATTTGAAAGACTTTTTAAAACTTTGCTGATGCCATATTAAAAAATCTTAATTCATATTTAGGAAAAGCAGAAAGATGTACCAAAGTTGGAGATTTCACAACACCAGGGTCTGAATGGTGGGTCCAAAATGGTCGTTTACATGTAATGTTATCATGTTCTAAACTTTGAGTTTACTGTCACCCGGAAAATTCAAAATTTACGACATGACAGTGTTACATATATTATTCCTATTGTGTGAAGTCTTTCATCTATATGGGCATTTTCGGGAGCATTTGTTTGTTTTGATAACACATCTTGTTTAATACTCCTGCTGAATATTAGAATATTGGATATGCAGAGCAGGATAATTGTTGTAGATTTCGCAGTCCTTGGGGCTAGTGATACTTTAACTTAAGGTGACCTCTCATCGAAAAAGTTCTAAAATAAATTTCTGATTTTGATTAAATATACTATTTTGCATAGCTTAACAACTTCATGAACTTGTACATTCACTACTTTCGGTTTCTGTACGACGGATTTCTACGTTTAACTGATTAAGATTTACAGCCTGGAACTGTGTCCCTTAGTCCACTGAAAACCACCCGGTCTGGAATGGTTAATGACCGAGCACTGCCACTCAGTCAGTAAAACCGCTCAGTCATCTTTAACTGATTAGCAAAGTTTTATCCTGTAAGATACAGGGCTAACGACTGGTGTGACCGGTCAACAAGGGATGTTTCCTCCTCCTAAGCACCTGCTCCCACCTCTAATGTATCCAGGGGGTTTGAGCACTGTTCCTCTTAATGCTGGTAATCTTTAGAGGAGTTATGAGATTGAGCACTGTTCCTCTTAATGTTGTAATCTTTAGAGGAGTTATGAGATGGAGCACTGTTCCTCTTAATGTTGTAATCTTTAGAGGAGTTATGAGATGGAGCACTGTTCCTCTTAATGTTGTAATCTTTAGAGGAGTTATGAGATTGAGCACTGTTCCTCTTAATGTTTGTAATCTTTAGAGGAGTTATGAGATTGAGCACTGTTCCTCTTAATGTTGAAATCTTTAGAGGAGTTATGAGATTGAGCACTGTTCCTCTTAATGTTTGTAATCTTTAGAGGAGTTATGAGATTGAGCACTGTTCCTCTTAATGTTTGTAATCTTTAGAGGAGTTATGAGATTGAGCGCTGTTCCTCTTAATGTTGGTAATCTTTAGAGGAGTTATGAGATTGAGCACTGTTCCTCTTAATGTTGGTAATCTTTAGAGGAGTTATGAGATTGAGCACTGTTCCTCTTAATGTTGGTAATCTTTAGAGGAGTTATGAGATTGAGCACTGTTCCTCTTAATGTTGGTAATCTTTAGAGGAGTTATGAGATTGAGCACTGTTCCTCTTAATGTTGGTAATCTTTAGAGGAGTTATGAGATTGAGCACTGTTCCTCTTAATGTTGTAATCTTTAGAGGAGTTATGAGATTGAGCACTGTTCCTCTTAATGTTGTAATCTTTAGAGGAGTTATGAGATTGAGCACTGTTCCTCTTAATGTTGTAATCTTTAGAGGAGTTATGAGATTGTGCACTGTTCCTCTTAATGTTGTAATCTTTAGAGGAGTTATGAGATTGAGCACTGTTCCTCTTAATGTTGTAATCTTTAGAGGAGTTATGAGATTGAGCACTGTTCCTCTTAATGTTGTAATCTTTAGAGGAGTTATGAGATTGAGCACTGTTCCTCTTAATGTTGTAATCTTTAGAGGAGTTATGAGATTGAGCACTGTTCCTCTTAATGTTGTAATCTTTAGAGGAGTTATGAGATTGAGCACTGTTCCTCTTAATGTTGTAATCTTTAGAGGAGTTATGAGATTGAGCACTGTTCCTCTTAATGTTGTAATCTTTAGAGGAGTTATGAGATTGAGCACTGTTCCTCTTAATGCTGTAATCTTTAGAGGAGTTATGAGATTGAGCACTGTTCCTCTTAATGTTGTAATCTTTAGAGGAGTTATGAGATTGAGCACTGTTCGTTATCTTCACTGTGTTTTATATTGGAATGTATATCAAAGGTGTTTGTACAAAGAATAACGCTTCGCCATTAAGTTTGTGTTCTGAGTTATCACTGTGTGTGTGTTTCGTTTTGTACTCCGGGGGACTAAGAATGAAGCAGGTTACTCAGTCTTCATCAATCTGCAGCCATTCGTGCTGTGTTATTCGGCGCTCTCTTGTCTGTTCTGATTTGATGAGATCCATTGCTATATAAGACATTCATTGTGGTTGATATGGTGTCTTCCTATCGCTTTGGTGTATTTTCGATGTATGATTACAATCGTGATGGACGGTTCCTTAGAGTGACATAAAATAATTTAATCGGCTCTCTGTCATGGAACAGAGTATCAAAGGGAGTTTTTTTTTAATCTTCGAATATAAGAACAGAGGTTAATAGTTTAAAAGCGAGATACGTTTAAACTTTGAAATGAAAAAGAAGGATCAAATTCATGAATAGAAATCATACGACCTCTATTCCCATTATATAGAGGGGGAAAACACGAAAAATACTCGCCATATTGCATGCATTATGTACATGACGTCACCGACCCAGGAGAATATACCTTATTTGGGGAAAATATTTCGAGAATGAGAAAATGAAATTTTAAATATAGTTCACAGGTTGAAATACATGTATATTTCACTTAGGCCATGCACTCTGTATTTTCGGGGGGGGGGGGGGGGGGGGGGGTACAACTGTGTAACATTGAAAAGATAATGCTTTTAGTAAATTTTGATTAAATTACTATGTACAGCTTTAATATTGAAGAAATGACAGAAGAGCACATTAAAACACAGCTATAGTGAACACGGTTCGTTATAACCAAACATCTTTATTATGCAATACAATATTTTCGTCGTTTACCTATTATATAGGAATATATATCACTTTGCAATAACCATGAATTCGTCATTAACATGTTCGGTATAATCGTTTTTTACTGTACGTGAATTCGTCATTAACATGTTCGGTATAATCGTGATTTACTGTACGTGAATTCGTCATTAACATGTTCGGTATAATCGTGTTTTACGTGAATTCGTCATTAACATGTTCGGTATAATCGTGTTTTACTGTATATTTGAATTCTACATGTAATGTTGTAAAACAGTAATTCCTTCTGATGTATTGACACTTTCACCCGAAAAGTTCCGAGCAGTTGTTATCATAAAATCTATTTCAACATTAATTTCATGCAAAATTCAGGTACATATATATACATGTATGTAAAGAATCTAAATTAATGATTTGTGATAACAGATCAAGAAGACATTAATTTCATCTCATTCATTTAAATTTAGAATTTACGATGGTGCACTACGTAATTTAAGGAAGCGAAATAATCAATTTGTACGAACAATCGGGTTCGGTTTGATGGTTGCGTCAAACCTAAATTGGCATTTAAATACATGAGATAATGTTCCTTTGCTATTTTCTTAAAAAATGAAAGCTGACATGAATTGATAAATGTATTAAAAATTAACTGTGTCCGCCATATTTCTCCGTTTATCCGCCGTTGATTATATAATTTTGTTGCGGTCATAAATAATTTGCAATTAAGAATTAGCGATTCTGAAAGATAAATCAGAAAATGAAATTGCACAAATTAATATTTAGAATCGCCACTGGTGTCTTATGTATATAGTATACACAGAACATCTCTGGGATTTAGTTCATCTAGTTAATGGCATTCTAGACACTCATTTGTCACTGCGCATTGCATTCTGTACTTCCTGTCACAACACCGTACATTTTGTTCCAGCGGGGATCCGGGTTAGATTACGTCCTTAGTATCCCTTACTTGTCTTAATAGGTGAATAAATGGGACGGTCCTTCGAATGAGACCGCAAAAACCGAGGACCCGTGTCACAGCCTAGATTTTGCAACCCTTGAAAGGCAATGATGACGTCTCCACATGAGTAAAAAATTCTAGAGCGGGATGCTGATTTAAACAATATACAATCAATCGCACATTTTGTACTTCCTGTTACTGCTGCTGTTCATAGACACTCCGAACGGTTGAATACCGTAATATGTATAACAGAAAAAGACTTGTAATTCTTACCAGAGGATACCGAAATATGGCGATTCAAATTTAAAATTCAATAAAATCATTTATAGTACATTATGTATTCATTTGATGGAATATATATATATATATATATATATATATATATATATATATATATATATATATATATATATATATATTCCATCAAATGAATACATAATGTACTATAAATGATTTTATTGAATTTTAAATTTAAAACGCCATATTTCGGTATCCTCTGGTAAGAATTACAAGTCTTTTTCTGTTATATATATATATATATATATATATATATATATATATATATATATATATATATTAAAAGAAATAGAATAAACAGTACACAAAGTTAAAAATTTAACGCAAGCGCTTTCATTTTATAATCCTCAGGCGTTACATTTTATACCGGACACTGTGATTTTTTTTAAAAACACAATTTGGATATATATATATATATAGTTTTATTCTGAAGTTTTCTGTTAAAACATTTAATAGCAACTGGGTGTTAGTTATATGAAGATATTGATTTTAGATTTATATACATGGAGATTAATTATTATTCCATGCAATCCCAGATATCCTGCTTGGTTGCCCAGCTGCCTCACTATTATCATGCTAAATACAAGTAACTTTCATGTTTCCTTTGATCATTTTAAGTAAAGAGGAATTTACATAACAGAGATGTAAAAAAAATTCAACATATCAACCACCATATTAAGGAATGCAGTTACATGATTTATGAAACATTTACACTAACAGATCACGGGATGTAGAAACATTTACACTAACAGATCACGGGGACTAGAAACATATACACTAACAGATCACGGGGTGTTGAAACATTTACACTAACAGATCACGGGGACTACAAATATTTACACTAACAGATCACGGGGTGTAGAAACATTTACACTAACAGATCACGGGGACTAGAAACATATACACTAACAGATCACGGGGTGTTGAAACATTTACACTAACAGATCACGGGGACTACAAATATTTACACTAACAGATCACGGGGTGTAGAAACATTTACACTAACAGATCACGGGGTGTAGAAACATTTACACTAGCAGATCACGGGGTGTAGAAACATTTACACTAACAGATCACGGGGACTAGAGACATTTACACTAGCAGATCACGGGGTGTTGAAACATTTACACTAACAGATCACGGGGTGTTGAAACATTTACACTAACAGATCACGGGGACTACAAATATTTACACTAACAGATCACGGGGTGTAGAAACATTTACACTAACAGATCACGGGATGTAGAAACATTTACACTAACAGATCACGGGGTGTAGAAACATTTACACTAGCAGATCACGGGGTGTAGAAACATTTACACTAACAGATCACGGGGACTAGAGACATTTACACTAGCAGATCACGGGATGTAGAAACATTTACACTAACACATCACGGGGTGTAGAAACATTTACACTAGCAGATCACGGGATGTAGAAACATTTACACTAACACATCACGGGGACCACAAATATTTACACTAACAGATCACGGGGTGTAGAAACATTTACACTAACAGATCACGGGTTGTAGAAACATTTACACTAACACATCACGGGGTGTAGAAATATTTACACTAACAGATCACGGGGACCACAAATATTTACACTAACAGATCACGGGGTGTTGAAACATTTACACTAACAGATCACGGGATGTAGAAACATTTACACTAACAGATCACGGGGTGTAGAAACATTTACACTAACAGATCACGGGATGTAGAAACATTTACACTAACAGATCACGGGGTGTAGAAACATTTACACTAGCGGATCACAGGGTGTAGAAACATTTACACTAGCAGATCACGGGGACTAGAGACATTTACACTAGCAGATCACGGGGTGTTGAAACATTTACACTAACAGATCACGGGGTGTTGAAACATTTACACTAACAGATCACGGGGACTACAAATATTTACACTAACAGATCACGGGGTGTAGAAACATTTACACTAACAGATCACGGGGTGTAGAAACATTTACACTAGCAGATCACGGGGTGTAGAAACATTTACACTAACAGATCACGGGGACCACAAATATTTACACTAACAGATCACGGAGTGTAGAAACATTTACACTAACAGATCACGAGGTGTAGAAACATTTACACTAACACATCACGGGGTGTAGAAACATTTACACTAACAGATCACGGAGACCACAAATATTTACACTAACAGATCACGGAGTGTAGAAACATTTACACTAACAGATCACGGCATGTAGAAACATTTACACTAACAGATCACGGGGTGTAGAAACATTTACACTAACAGATCACGGGGACTACAAACATTTACACTAACAGATCACGGGGTGTAGAAACATTTACATTAACAGATCACGGGATGTAGAAACATTTACACTAACAGATCACGGGATGTAGAAACATTTACACTAACAGATCACGGGGTGTAGAAACATTTACACTAACAGATCACGGGATGTAGAAACATTTACACTAGCAGATCACGGGGACTAGAAACATTTACACTAGCAGATCACGGGGACTAGAAACATTTACACTAACAGATCACGGGGTGTAGAAACATTTACACTAACAGATCACGGGGTGTAGAAACATTTACACTAACAGATCACGGGGACTACAAACATTTACACTAACAGATCACGGGGTGTAGAAACATTTACATTAACAGATCACGGGATGTAGAAACATTTACACTAACAGATCACGGGATGTAGAAACATTTACACTAACAGATCACGGGGTGTAGAAACATTTACACTAACAGATCACGGGATGTAGAAACATTTACACTAGCAGATCACGGGGACTAGAAACATTTACACTAGCAGATCACGGGGACTAGAAACATTTACACTAACAGATCACGGGGTGTAGAAACATTTACACTAACAGATCACGGGATGTAGAAACATTTACACTAACATATTACGGGACTACAAACATTTACACTAACAGATCACGGGGTCTAGAAACATTTACACTAACAGATCACGGGATGTAGAAACATTTACACTAACAGATCACGGGGTCTAGAAACATTTACACTAACAGATCACGGGGACTAGAGACATTTACACTAACAGATCACGGGGACTACAAACATTTACACTAACAGATCACGGGATGTAGAAACATTTACACTAACAGATCACGGGGTGTAGAAACATTTACACTAACAGATCACGGGGTGTAGAAACATTTACACTAACAGATCACGGGGTGTAGAAACATTTACACTAACAGATCACGGGGTGTAGAAACATTTACACTAGCAGATCACGGGATGTAGAAACATTTACACTAACATATCACGGGGTGTAGAAACATTTACACTAACAGATCACGGGGTGTAGAAACATTTACACTAACAGATCACGGCATGTAGAAACATTTACACTAACAGATCACGGGGTGTAGAAACATTTACACTAACAGATCACGGGGACTAGAAACATTTACACTAACAGATCACGATGCCTATCTTAATTTAACCCATTGAGTTACACGCAGTAATTGTCTTGAAAGCCTTCTGCCAGAATGTAAACAGAATTTATCATACCTGTCTGATCAGCGGTAACTATAGGGTATGGATGCAGATGGGAAAATTACATCTGTACTCTGACGTGACTAAACTTTTTTTTATTTTTTTTTTATTTACGGTTACATTCTTCTAATGAAGAAGTGAAGATAACGAATAGTGATCAATCTCATAATATACAGAACACAACATTAACAGAAGGGAAAACAGTGACATAGCAGGTGTCCAGGAGGAATAAGTATCTCCCTCAGGTAAACGGAACAACCCGTAGTCAGAATTAGTAAGTAAAGAATGCCTAGCACTCGGTATGAAGCATTTCAGACCGCAATTGACCTAATAACAGGTTGTATTTTTAAATCAGATCGTTATAACGACCACAGCATTTGCGAAATGTTGACTTAAAGCGAGATTGTTGAAACCCCCGTAACATCAATGTGTTTGTTGTTCACTACCAGCCACCAGTAAATTTTAATGATAGCAAGATTTTTTTATTTGCTTCTCGAGAAATTTAAAGACACCATGAGCCTCCCTTTCGTAAAATTCTGGATCCACCTCTGCTTAGGGTTATTGTCCTGGATCCGCCACTGTTTGAAGTTATTGTCCTGGATCCGCCACTGCTTTGGGTTATTGTCCTGGATCCGCCACTGCTTAGAGTTATTGTCCTGGATCCACTACTGCTTAGAGTTATTGTTCTGGATCCGCCGCTGTTTAGGGTTATTGTCTTGGATCCGCCACTGCTTATGGGAATTGTCTTGGATCCGCCACTGCTTATGGGAATTGTCTTGGATCCGTCACTGCTTAAGGGAATTGTCCTGGATCCGCCACTGCTTATGGGAATTATCCTGGATCCGCGACTGGTTAGAGTTATTGTCGCAAACCGTTTCATAATAGTGCGACATATCAACACACTGGATCTCAGTGTTTAATAAATGTTCAGTGTTTTATTTGTACATCGTTTGTTCTGTTTTTTATTTTATATTCGAATGCAATGTAAAAAAAAAAAAAAAAAAAAAAAAAATTTTTACATGCAAGATGAAGATAACGAACAGTAATCAATCACATAGCTCCTACAAGCATAACAAAATAGAGATTTGGGCAAACACGGACCCCTGGACACACTAGAGGTGGGATCAGGTGCCCAGGAGGAGCAACCATCCCCTGTTGACCGGTCACACCGCCGTGAGCCCTCTATCCTGATCAGGTAAATGGAGTTATCCGCAGTCAAAATCAGTGTGCCAAGAACGGCTTAACAATCGGTATGAAACACATCAGACAGCATTTGTCCCAATGCATGGTTGTACTGACGAAGTAGATCGTTATAACGACCATAGAATTTGCGAAATGCTGACTTCAATCGGGACTGTTGAAATCCCTGTACCATCAACTTGTTTGTCAGTAGCTTACCTCGATTTAAAAACTGACTAAACGCAGAACAAGCTCTTGCATCTGTATTCCATAAAGATACTCAAACACGTGTACTTATTTATTATTTCCTAACATCTATTGGTTGTTAGCAATGCCACCTAGTAAGGTGGCATTAAAGCCGATATGAATTAATAAATATAGTATAATTCTATATGTCCGCCATATTTCTTTGCTAATCCGCCATATTAGTTGGAATTTCTATTGTTATATGTATCAGGGTTCGCATGGTATATAAGGGGACGAGTTTTGCCACGCTTCTTCGATTTACCTGTGCTGGTAGCTTCGACAGGTAACACGTACATTTCCGATACTAATTTATAGGACATCAAAAAGAAATGAAATCACGTTTTAGAACACCACGCAGTGCTAAAATTACAATAAACATATCGTACAGAAGTAAATCATTCTAAAAGCTTTGGATAAATAAATATAGAATGCCTTTCTTTACGTGAATGTACGTACATTTGCAGTAAATATGTCAAAACTATACAAAAACGCGGAGAAATATTTCATCTATTATCTATTGATAAAATGGAATAAGCAAAGGGCATAAAATTTATACCATTCACACTTCAAGCAAAATGCAAATACATAAATACTACTGTACTTATAAAACATGACATGTATGCTCGCCATGAAAACGCATCGAATGCGGACGACTATTTACCTGGGTCTACTCTAATATCTGTAAAGGATCGCAGATGTACGTGTACACTTGTTGAAAATACTCTAAGTAGTAGTAAAACTCCTTTATTTGCATAATCCATGACACAAAACGATAAACTCCATTTGTATTCCAACAGTAAATGCCATTGTCCATTGTACAGACTGCGACACTCTTAGCCCGTGCCGATCAGCTATCTTCAATCAGGGGAAGTATCAGAGTATAATATTTACCCTGTATTGTGCACGAATCCTTATACCGTATGATTTACTGGTCAGAGTATTGCAGATTTATAAATCATTTAGGAACATAAATTGATTATGCATATATAATTTGCATATATAACACTGTACGAGTGCATGGGAGAGAGAGAGAGAGAGAGAGAGAGAGAGAGAGAGAGAGAGAGAGAGAGAATTCAACCGATGATCTTGTAATAATCGCGCTCTTATTAAGACAAATGATATCGTTAATTCAATAAAAGAGAACAGTAACTCAATATTGTTAAAAATTAAACATATCTTTAAAAAATGTTATTTTCAGTTACTTCATTTTATGCTAATTTGACGCTCAATAGATCTTATATATATATATATATATATATATATATATATATATATATATATAGATATATACATGTATATATATATATATATATATATATATATATATGCCATTTTGCGTTATTACATTCTGCGTTGAACTCGACGCAAATTGTGCTAATGCAAAATGTAATAATCGAGTTTATCATATTATGCGTCGTTATCAAGCACATAGAATCAAGATGAGGGGACAAGAGTGGCTGTCCCCCACCATTAATAACAATATCCATTATTTGTTATTTTGTAATGCAAATAAAAGATACATTAGGTGACAACCCCCCTCCCCCCACTTGACCCCGGCTTGAAAGTTCTGATATAATAGTAGAAGACACACACTACCACCAATTAAGAAAATGAAGATATTATGAGACACTCATAGTAGAGGACTCTAACCACCCCATCCCACCACCAACGATTGAAGAAAATGAAGTGTAGGGGAAAGTATTGAGGCAGTCAAAGTAAAAGACTCGTTAACCCTTCACCCCCATATTAGGACTTTGAACATCGGACAAAACATCTTGGTTTGTTTGGGTTTTTTGTTTTATTTTATTGCTGTTTTCATTCATCTTTTTAAATTATTATTTTGAATGGCAAGAAATTTTGAAGAATCCATTTTTCCATTTTTTCACCTTCCTGTTGTACCCCCGCCCCCTATGAAAAATTACGATACATGTCTGGTTATTACATGTACATTTTGCTTTGCAGCACACACACACACACACACACACACACACACACACACACACACATATATATATATATATATATATATATATATATAAAATCGATTTTATGCTCTTTACTTATTCCATTCTATCAGTATGTCATTGGCAAATGATTTTTCCGCATTTATTTCATAAGAAACTGCAAATACTTGCAGTGATTAGATTGTAATAGTTCTTGTAGTATGTGTGAGTTTTACATTGATGTAGTCGGATAATAGCTCTCCAGAGCTAATGTTTTGTTTTTGTTTTTGTTTTTTTCTTCGTAAAACCCGACTTTAAATATAGATTATCTTATACCATTATGCTTATCAAACGATTTATTGAATGATTTTCCATATTGATAAAAAGATTTGCCAAATGGCTACTACAACTTTATAAGGAAATAAGACAATTTCAGCTTTTATGGGTTATCTTTAGGTTATTATATCATTATGTGTCACATCATGGTTTTTTCCCCCTATAAATCGTTATAATTGCAAAGTGCTATAGATTAAGTCAGGTTTCAAAAATGTTATGTTAAATTTATAACCATGACATTCTCTGATATTTATACCTGAATAATAATGATAATAATAATAATAATAATGTCCTTTATTTAAACAGGATAGCACAATTAGTTTAAAAACTAGTTTACATTGCGGTCCTGAAAACATATATACAGACAGCAGTATTATACAGATACAATATAAAATAGTATATGAAGGTATGTTGTATACATACATGTACGCTATCTACATATTTAAAACTGAAAATAAATAAAAAAAAAATAAAACTGAAAATAATAAAAAAGAAATATATATGGTTTTAATTTCGCGAATGAAAAAATATTTCTAATATACATGTAAGCAGATTTAAAAGTTTCCAATGTTGGGTAATATTCTAAAACTTCTGGCATATTATTCCATAACTGTGAACCGTAAATTGTAAAAGATCTTCTAGAATATTGTGTCTTTGCTCTCTGGATATGTAATGAATTACTTTGACTTAATCTGGTAGATCTACTGCTAATTTCATGAACATACTGAAAAACATCTAAATAATCGGGAGTTAGACTATGTAAAACTTTGAAGACAAAAATGATAGTTCTATATACAAAATAGTCTGACAGAGGCATCCATCTAAGTTGCTGCATCATTTCTGTTATAGGTGTATCGTATAATGGATGCATAAAAAAAAATAATAAATGGAACATTTACATCCAAGTATGGCAAAGACTTATTTCTGAATATATAATACATTTCATACAAAGCGGCTTTGGAATTAATAACTTTTTTTTAGTCTTATACTGGAAAATTAGTGGACCGATTTTCATCATGTAATGTTCACATTTCATTTTATATTTCAAAATAATATTATTATGTGTTGGTTGTTTGTTATACGTTCCGTCAAGATTTTTTTTAAAATTCATATTGAGTATAATGTGCGATGTGTGATATAGTGATACGTCACCAGCTGTAGGTGAAGTACCGCAAATCTAGACCTATGCTTCGCCCCCAGGGCCATAGCAGAGAGGTTTTTTTATCCTACCAACGTCTGTCTCGACGCGGGACCCCCGTTGTTATAGTCATATCGGAAGGATCCGTGATTCTCACTTATAAATGCCGAACATTTGGCGATGGAGCAATCATTCTATGTGTTTACGTCTTGGGTTTGGTGCGGGACTAGAACTCACGAGCTCCCGGTTTAGTCTCGTTCAACCTACCACTCGGCTGTCTCCGCAAATCTCCGACGAGCAGAGATTCACGGAGACAGCGCCTGGTTGCACGAGACTACCTTCCGGTTATAAAGCGTAACTCTGCATGCATGATCCCTATACGTACGATATTCCGCGAAGGATGGAGTTCCTGTTGAGTAACTTCCAAAGTGTACGAAACCAGAATGACGAGGTTTTTAACTTTCAACAATGTGCTGTAACTAAAGACCGTGAAAGCTATTATTATTCTGCAATTCCAACGAAGCAAATGATTCTATATTGCATTACGGTGATAATCTTAACAAATACAACATGTGTTAACATTTCAAAACACCTACAGCCATTGTACATGACGTCAATGTACGTATAAAACACCGTACAACCCTATTCCCCACACCTCCATCCCTACGCAGTGATATTATGTGACGTCAGTGAGTTTACTGAAAATTTCACACTTTCGGGTCGTGGTTGAATTTAAGGAGGAATAATGCATCATCATATTGGATGACTTTCTCTGGAAAAATATAAATATCAGATTATCAGCAACACATGTACCTGTGTATTTTTGTTTAGGAAATCTAATTGCCGAGCTGGGTAACTCAGTAAGTTAACTAGTCGACTGCTGATCGGTAGATCGCGGGTTCAAGTCCAGTGCGGGGCTTTTAATTTCTTCAGATTACTTTCATCTAAATATGTAACTAAATAAGGTAAAATCAAACTTTTCAGTTTCACAAAATTAAATTACATATTCTCCACTCTCCATCCATATCAGATTTCTTTGGTGTATCATTCTTCCTTTTAAAATAGATCATCGACTCGTAGCAAATAAAATAGATAGAGGTACGCCAAGTCGTTATGTATGGGGATTTCTTTATCCAGTGAAGTAGAGTTTATAACCACTTTTGCTGGGCAGCTCAACAGATTACTATAAACTTTCGGATATAATGCACTTTGGCATCATTATTAAGGAGGAATCGCACACTAGGGAAATCTGATATGGGGGAAATGTAGACGATTTGTGTACAGTAATAAAATTTCCTTTTTGAATGAAACAAAAATCCAGTTTTCAGATAAAGTAACCTGAATATGATTAAAACCCCTGCTAGACTTGAACCAGCAGTCACACGTTAATCTACCGAGCTACCCAGCTACACGAATATGATTAAAAGGAATACAGAAATATTGCTGATATTTATATTCTCATCCAAGTTTCCAAAGGACGCCAGCCATTATGACGATATATTGTACCTCCTTAACGTTATTGGTTAATTCATGTCGTACTCCTTTTGTAGCATAATAATAGCATCACCCAAATAGACGTTGTCACGATTATAACATACATGAAATTAGATTTACTCGATACACGCAGCGTTACCACTCGCAGGCTTTTCAATGGAAAACAAACTCTAATGTATCATCATATATTAATAATTTGTACAGTGAAATTCCTTATCGAACTACAACCCGAGCATGACGTGGCAGTTTTCTCTCTGATACATTTTCCGCGGGACGTCCTGTTGAATACCTGAATAAATCATTTCCTGTACCCGTGTAGCGTCTGAATTTAGCTTTCGACAATGCACAGAATGTATTAAATCATTTAAGAGTTTGATTACGGTAATGAATACAGTGGTTGAAGAAAAGTTCACATCTCAATGTGCAATCTGGTACTTATTAATTAAAATTGTGGAGGTTTTTTTTTTTTCTGTTTACACCACAAAGATTCAACGAGTGCTTATTAGATGTGGGTTTTTAAAAAATATATATTTTCTGAAGCTTATCATCACTACATAAAATCTGTCATGATTTTTCCCAACGTGATCGCACATCTTTTTTCACATTCTGAATTATTTCATTTCCGAAGTAAGTATTTACTTCCATATTTAGTCATTTTTGCCATCGATAGGGATTCAAACAAAAACACGAGCATCGCCAAGTTTGATTTGCTCTGTGGTCGTGATTATAAAAATTATATCACCTTTATACTGGTTTCTTGGTTGTATGTTGTTTAATGTCCCACTCGAGAATTTTTCATTTATAAGAAGACGTCACCATTGCCGGTGAAGGACTGCAAAATTTAGGCCTATGTTCGGCGCTTACGGTCTTTGAGTAGAGAGGGGTCTTTATCGTACCATACCTGCTGTAACACGGGGGTCTCGGTTTCCGCGGTCTCAACCGAAGGACCACCCCATTTAGTCGCCTCTTATGACAAGCAAGGGACATTGAGGACCTAATTCTAACCCAGATCCCCACGGGTTCACGTGTACAGCAGATTGTCCATCCCCAGCAAACGTATCTGGTCAACTTTCTTTGTTTTCCCTCCTCATTAGAACTGATTAAATAGGATGCGTTTAGAAGTTCTTTCCCTTATTAGAACGGATTAAATAGAATACGTTTTGAGGTCCCTTCCCTCATTAGAACTGATTAAATAGAATACGCTTTGGGGTTCTCTCTCCTCAGTAGAACTGATTAGATATAATACATTTTGAGGTTTTCTCCCTCAGTAGAACTGATTATATAGAATACATTTTGAGGTTACATACCTTAGTAGAACTGATTAAATAGAATACATTTTGAGGTTACATACCTTAGCAGAACTGAATAAATAGAATAAGTTTTGAGGTTCTCTCCCTCATTAAAATTGATTAAATAGAATACGTTTTGAAGTTGCATACATTAGTAGAATACGTTTTAAGATTCTCTCCCCTCATTAGAACTGATTAAATAGAATACCTTTTGAGGTTCTTTACCTCAATAGAACTGATTAAATAGAATACGTTTTGAGGTTCCCTCCCCTTATTAGAAGTGATTAAATAGAATACGTTTTGAGGTTTATTCCCTTCAATAGAAGTGATTAAATAGAATACGTTTTGAGGTTCTCTCCCTCAGTAGAACTGATTAAATAGAATACGTTTTTAGGTTTTCTCCCTCAGTAAAACTGATTAAATAGAATACGTTTTGAGGTTACATACCTTAGTAGAACTGATTAAATAGAATACGTTTGGAGGTTCCCTCCCCTCAGTAGAAGTTAGTGAGTCACGCAGCATGATTAATCAAATTCAATGGCATTACCTAACACTCTTTTATACATAACATCTTTATTACATTTTTAACAGTGAAATCCATTTAGTAAAATTATATTTTTATACTGCGAAAATAACAACTGATTGTGACGTCATGTTGGGTAATACTATACACTTATTAAGATTTGAAATAAACATGTTATGAAACGAAAGAAAATGTAATATACAAAAAATTCAATGCTTTGCAGTTGGATATGAAATTTATTTCACTCGAAAGACAGGATTTTTAAAATATATTTTCACTCATGCTTCGCACTCATGAAAATATAAAAATAAAAATCCTGCCTTACTCGTGAAAATACCATATCCAACTACAAAGCACTGAATATCCCCACAGGCACTCGACGTTTTAAATATCTATAATAAAAAAAATCTTCCTGTAAACATAATATTATGTTTACAGGAAAACATTTTTTTTTATTATAGATATTTAAAACGTCGAGTGCCTATGAATATCCCCTATGTATGACATAACAAAATTGGACATAATCTATCAAGATTGATTAGATTATTTCAAAAGTGCAACACAATTCATCAAGTTTAAAAATATATAAATGCTCATCTGTTTTGCTTGTTTCTTTCACGAATATTTAAACTTTCTGCTTTGTCAGAGGAAATCAAGTCAATTCACGCGAATAGAGGGACCCCTTCGTTTTTGCTTTTTTAAAATATATTTGTTGTTTCCAAATGAATGTCATCACGAGTGTACATGTAAAACTGTCATTTCCGTTTTTCTCGACCAATGAATTTCCACGAGTCAATAAATAATTTGTGATCAGGCGTACATGCGAGTTAGTTTAGTATTTCATTACATATACCGAAGTAAACGCCCGAAAAGGGACGCAGTAAACATCCGGTAAATGTACAAAGTGAAAAAAGGTCACTAAAGCGATGACAAAAATAACGTTTACCTGTTTTCGTTGTGAGGTGTCTGTATCTTCCTTCCTGATTGACTTTTACGACGTCCAAATTAACACTCAATGTCTATACTATAAACTGCCTCTTAATCATCCTATGCTTAGTTGCTAACTTCGATTTTTTCCTTTGTAACTCGTCCTCGGAAAAAAAAAAACCTTTATAAAATGAGTATGAGCATCTGATTTATGCAGAAGTTTTTTTCAAAATTACCCTCCTATCCCCAACTCTTAATGTGCCATGATGCACAACTTCTCCCCAACAAAGTACGATAGAGAGTCCTGCGTTTCGATCTGTACATGTAATCGCTCGCTATAATACTCTGCGATGATTCACTGAATGGTGTTCCAGGTGTGTTCAGGTATTAAAATTGACATAATGTAACTCCGTTTGACGACAACAGCCGTATCGGCTCTCGGTATAATACGGACCTTTGTTGATGTCACTCACCAGGGCTGAACTTGCAGATGCAGTGGAATTATCTGTACAGTTTAAACTTAGGTGCTATGCGCGTGGTTCTCTTGGAGAACATCATTTTAAAAAAGCATTGCCCATTATTCATTCTAAGTGAAGATTGTACATGTCACGCGGTAGCTGTTATTTGTAAAGTCTGAATTCACAGCTGGGTGGTAGTTCAAGTTGTATGGTCCGAATTTCGACATTTTTCCCCCACCTTGTAAAACCGCTGTTAAATCATCGCACGTACGTAATTATGAGGCTGCACGGCATGTCATATATTATTTCACCTGTTTGAACCAGAAGTACTTGATTTCAAATCGGTGTTCACTAACAACCGTCACTCGGACAGTTCAAGTGATAGGCACGTGTGTAGTTCAAACTTTCTAATCATCGGTGGTCTTATCTGTGTAAAGCTGTGTATTTTTGTTACAACAGTACCGTGCCATAAGTTTAATAGAAATAAAAATATAATATACATCTTAGTAATTCGTTGTTTTACGCTCTTTCAGCCTTACAATTATACAGCATCGTCGGAACCCCCGGTCGGTCGCACTCCGTTTGCCTCCCGTGGGACAAAGCTCTGATATTTTCGCTGGAAAGTGTGTATCTGCTTCTATATGCGATTGATGGCTTTACCATTCCTTATTGCGATATTCAACAAATGAAAAAGCCCCTTTTTCAGTGTTCGGGAGCACAGAAAAACATGCTTTCGAAGCGAAGATTTTGACTACGTTTAAGTTGGACAAGTTACAAAGCTTTCAGCGAGATGCTTTATCTGCATTATTAAAGCAGAGGGTGTATTTTTGTCTAAATAGACAGGGGAGGAAAAATCCTGTGTTACCAAGCGTTTACTACTGCGTACGAGTCTATCTACAGGTGTACATATTCAGCACTCGTAGTCTCGCCACTTTTATCTTGTCTATCATACGGGAGCAACGTGGTTTTTTTTTAACAGAGTTGTTATTTCATCGGTTGATATAAGTATGTTAAACTTACTTAAGTATTAAGTTACTGCCATAATTTGTTCCAGTTGTGTTGTCGACATAATTTGAACCAGTAATTATGATCTCTTTCCATACCTCTCTCGTGTAAACACAATTGATGTTCTCACCTAAGATAATTACAATATGACATGTGAACGGGATTGTAAGACCATATTGTAATTTTGATTTGCATCTTATCTTTAAATAGTATTATGCATGACTGATTTTAATAACGTACTATGAAGCAGTGATGATAATAAACATACCAGTGGCGGATCCAGGATTTCTAAAGGGGGGGGGGGGGGGGGCACATGTGAAAGTGAAGTATTAACCAACATAATCAGCCATTTTGGGTGTCAATTCTGGAGTTTTCATCTATATATATCTTTGATAGTAGCACACAATAAAACACGCACACACTTTCAAAGGGTGCCGCCAGTACTGCTGACACTTGGAGATCCGGGAATACTTACGGTGATTCCCATTGGTCCTCGATAGGTCACGTAAGGTCCTACGTTTTAGTGAGTTATGCGAAAATATCGGCGTTGTGTCCCACGGGAGGTAAACAGAGTGCTACCAACCGTGGATTTCCGACGATGATTAGACAGTTGCGTTCGAGTTCATGCATCATGTTGGGATTCCCCTGACGTGCGTGGGGCTATTTGATTATAGACGCCTAATAGAAAATAATATATGCGTCACACCTCGGGTCTTTCACACACACACACACACACACACACACACACACACACACACACACACACCGTGTTTCGGTGAAAGGCCCGAGGTGTTCCGGATGATTTATGCGTACCACATTATATTTACTTTATAAATAATCTTCTCACTGTTTTCTTTCACATGCAAATGTTTTCAAGCATGTAATTAAGAGAAATTTGTTAACTTTAAACATTAATTAATCTGCTTGAAATTAATTATGCACAAAATTAATGCATGAACATCGGATCATACAGCTTTAATTCAAATTTTACAACATGACAGCTATTAATCAGTATAAGTCCTGTGAGAATCTGGGTTAGAATAGGTCCTCAGTACCCCTTGCTTGTCGTAAGAGGCGACTAAATGGGGGCGGTCCTTCGGATGAGACCGCAAATAACTGAGATCCCGTGTCACAGCAGGTGTGGCACGATAAAGATCCCTTCCTGCTTTAAGGCCGTAAGCGTCGAGCATAGGCCTAAATTGTACAGCCCTTCACCGGCAATGGTGAGCATCTCAATATGAGTGAAAAATTCTCGAGCGGAACGTTAAACAATATGCAATCAATCCATCGATCTTGTAATGTAAGATCAGACCAAACTCAGTATTTACAACATGAAAAAACTTTTTGTATCAATCATTAACCAGTATTTACATTATGACCAGTGAAAACGATTTGTTGAATAATTGTCAGGCGAAAATGCGTAATAAAACAAATAATCTCTTCTTTCAATGCGAAATACGTAACCTTTTTATTTTAAGATTACATGTACTAAAGTGCAAGCTATTGTAATTTCAAAACGTGTATTTGATTATTTTTTAATATACAAACATCAACAGCAGATTCGCCTCCCATACAATCGATTAGAACGTAAATGATTCGGTTACTAATTTCAACAAAATTTTGCTACAGTGTCTGACAAAAGATCGCACTGATAGGAAGGTTGAAGAAGAAGCCAACGTTTCCTCGCGTCAATACCAAGGAGACCTCTCAAGTAATGAGAGGAAGAAAGGAACGATCGATTTATCTTGTGTGCGCCCTGATTAATTGTTAATAGATTTTAAATATCAAACACACTCTAAAGGGCTGCAAGTTTATATAAGCTGACGAGAAGATAGGCTGCAGTTATCATAGGTATGAACTTCCCGACGAATGACGGTTTCCAGACCGTGCTTCGTGTCGATAATGCATGCAGGAATTATCATCAGAGAGTCTTCATATCGTGAATGGTTTTTTTTGTTTGTTTTTTTTTACGTATTTCAAACCAATTGTTTGGCCGTTCTTTTCATACTAGTTTTGACAAAAGATTGATTATCTTTTAATCAGTTAGAAAAAAGAACCCCAAAACGTATTCTATTCAATCAATTGCACTGAGGAGAGAGATTGAACCTCAAAGCAAACAGAGTTCTTAAGAAACGTCTATTGGGGAATAGGAAACCTCTAGTTAGTATAGAATCCATACTGTCTTCGCGATTCCTACCAATTGTTAGGACATTCTTTACAGAATAATTTTGATTACGGATTACTCCGATTACCATTATCAAAATATAGGGATCACGGCGGGTGTGACCGGTCAATAGGGGGGAGGGGGTGCTCATATGTCCAGGGGTTCAAGTTTTCCCCTCCCTCAATTCTTTTTATTCTCTATGGAAATGCTTGGATTGATCACTGTTATCTTCACCTTTTCGTTTACACACAATGATCTACCACCATTACGGAGTTGTAAGATACGCAGGACCCAGCCGTACTAACGTTAGGTTTAACTGATGGGTAGCTTCTAGTCAATGCTTTACATTAGCAATCTTTTTGCCTTTGGTTTCTCTACGAATTGTAATGATAGGCACTTCCTAATGAACGCGCTACTGTTGTAAACATATGGATAGAAATAAATATAGTTCGTCTATTTTAACCAATGGGAATTCCAACAGGAATGGATATAAGAAATAAACTTCATTTTTAAAAATGCATGAGGTATGAACTGCAACGCTTTTCGACGGTAGACGCTGACAGGCTTAAATGAAGTAGGGGGGGCGTGACGCTGACAGGCTTAAATGAAGTAGGGGGGCGTGACGCTGACAGGCTTAAATGAAGTAGGGGGGCGTGACGCTGACAGGCTTAAATGACGTAGGGGGCGTGATGCTGACAGGCCTAAATGAAGTAGGGGGGCGTGACGCTGACAGGCTTAAATGAAGTAGGGGGGCGTGACGCTGACAGGCTTAAATGAAGTAGGGGGCGTGACGCTGACAGGCTTAAATGAAGTAGGGGGCGTGACGCTGACAGGCTTAAATGAAGTAGGGGGCGTGACGCTGACAGGCTTAAATGAAGTAGGGGGCGTGACGCTGACAGGCTTAAATGAAGTAGGGGGGCGTGAGGCTGACAGGCTTAAATGAAGTAGGGGGGCGTGACTGTCTCAGTTCATACCCTCATGTATTTTCCAAACTGACATTTAATCCTGAAAGACATGGATGAGTGAATAGCAAGTTTACTGTTAGTTAGATATAACTAACCTCCTTAGAACTGGATCTAGCCGTGTGATACAGTTATCACCAGTCCGACGTAGAACAAACCGCGCCATTTTATAAATGAAATATCTACTATTGAAACATTTATGTTTTGCTCTGCATTTCACTTTACTTGTTACAATTTAATAAGGATTAGAATTCCTGATAAAGAACCAGAAGTTCTGCCTTTAATTTCTACATTACAACACACAACGCTGAAATTATCGTTTGGATGAAAATTGAAATAATGGATCCTACTATATAAAGCGCATACTGCAAATGGACTAAATATTAAAAAAAACAACCAAAAAAAAAAACAGTCAGCTTTAAATTACTTCTAGACATCTTCTATTCAATCCGGGAAATGTGTAGATCGAGGAAAGAGACTCTGCAATTGTTGTTAATTCGTGCAAATAATTGTATATGTGTCAAAATAGTGTTATCAAATGCTGAAAATGAATTTTTTTTAAAAAAACACCCGGAAAAGCAACATCTAACGAAAACATGATTAAAGAACCCGACATGGAAAATACAATCCGGTTTAGAGTGAACATCAAACTCGCTTTATACCATTTATTTAATTAATCATACGAAAACCCTGTTCATTTAATCATAACCACACCAACTAACATTGACTGGATATACATGGACATTTTATATTTACTGTACACAACTTTTACACAATATTTCCTTACCAGTACACCCTGGGGAGATTCAATGCTGGCGTCTTGCCTTGTGAAGGGCGAGTCTGAGAGTGCTTGGGTGGAAATCGGGCAGCGGGGAATTGTTACCAGATCCGTGACTTTCGATTGGTCAGTGTCGCATTCATACGTCACACACATATACGTCACAGTATTACGTATTCCCCTCCTACATTAGAGTGACTACTGACATTTCACATACCATAATTATACTTGTATAGCAGAAAGAACATGTGCTCAATATAAATATGGATAATATTGGTTATGAATAATTGGTTATCATATTTCTTACACGAGTTATTGATTGTCACTGTTTGTTATTTTCACCTTTTCATACACAAGAAAATAGGAATATTCAAAATCCATATAATTCAACTCAATGACATTTCAAAATCAGTGAAAATTCAAAGTCAAATCAAATCATATCCACATCAAAATGGAAATGTATTTCAAAATTTGTTAGATATTTAAAACAAATTGGAAACACGTATGAAAAAAGGTATCTAGCACTAAATCAAGACAGAAGTACAAAAAGAAACCGCAATGCGAAATGTGAACTACAATTCACAGGTTAAAATATCAAGCTTTAGTATTCCAGAAAGAGATAGATTAATGAGAAACAACGAATCCAACACAAGGCAAGGGATGCCTTTAAAGGACAACGTTTTTAATCCAACCTTAATGGCTCTAAATGAAACATTAAAACTTTCATTAGCATCTAGATCTTTCGCTTAGAGATTGGTGATAGGATGACGGGCTCAAATACACTGTAGTGTGGCATTGAACCAATTACACTTTCGTAGTTTAATATAAGATTTAACCTGGATGAAAATTCCTAAAATTATGCTCATCCGATATAAATCGGGATCAATCTACGTACTCTACGTCCATTTAAGCCGATGGTCGGATTGTCTGCCATATTGAAAAATTTGGTGAAAAGGTGAAAATAACGAACAGTAATCAATCTCATAACTCCTATAAGGAATACAAAATTAAGAGTTGGGCAAACAAGGATCCTTGGTCATACCTGAGGTGAGATCAGGTGCCGAGGAGGAGTAAACATCCTCTGTCGACTGGTCACATCCACCGTGAGCCCTATATCTTGATAAGGAAAAACGGAGTAATCCGTAGTAAAAATCAGTATGCCAAGAACGGCCTAACAATTGATATGAAACACGTTAGAGAGCATTTAACCCAATGGCAGGTTGTATTTGCAAATAAGAACATTATAAAGACCATATAATTTGCGAAATGTTCACTTCAAACTAGACTGTTGAAAACCCTGTAACATCAACTTATCTATCAGTAGCGTGACACGATTTAAAAATTGATTATAAGCAGAACATGTTCTCGCGTATCAAATCATTTGAGAGACATAAACACCATATGCAGATGATAATGGAATATTGCTATATATCTACATCTCTGCTATCTATGAATGGAAAACAGGATGTGTTCATGAAACTCTACGCCTACGGTGGCAACAGAGAACGAAGGTCAACAACTTTAGTACCAAAAGTAAGATCTTTTCACAAAGTACGTATAATATTAGAGCTCTATCACTAACCACTCAATAATTATGATCAATGTTAAAAATTTTCTTGAAGTTGAAATTTGAGTCAAATGAAATGCTTGTCATAAGAAATCTAAAGTACAAAATACCAAAATCCTACATTCAATAATTTGGGGGATTATGTAGGTCAAACTCAAAGGTACTTTGGTACCAAGAAAAGGTCATGTCACAAGAAAGCATACATGAAATGTGAGAACCCTTTCATTAACTAGTCAAAATATATGATTAAGGTTAAAGTTTATTATATACAGACACATAGACAGGGGGAAAACAATATGCCCCCGAATTTAATTGAGGGGGCACAGAAAAGATGTGGACATACAAGGGAAATGCCTCAGAGTGAGACCTGCAATGTATTTGGAAGAAGATGCGGAAGAATAAATGTTGATAAGCCAAAACTTACGGATATTAGGGGTTTTTCTCTTTAAAATTTCTATCCATAAAATATTTTCTGATTAATTCTGAAAAAAAAATCAGTAATTTGTTTTTAAAAATCTAGAATTAGTTGAATTTAAAGAATATTATTGATTTCTGGTCATTACCCATGTCAATCGACAAACAACAGGCCCAATGCCCCCTACGTGAATGTTTGTATGGCTATCAATTGAAATTTTTATATAAGTTGTAGAGGCTAGGATTGGTCAAGTGAAACGGTTTAATTAAAACATGTACATGTGTACACAGAACTTGTTAACAACATGCTATTATCAGATGTTCGTAATTATGTATTTGAAAGCAAACTTAGACTTCACCTGCAGCTGGTGCCATCTCTGTGATAAATGTTTAAATCGAGGCCACTGACGAACATGTTGATGTTACTTAAGAAATGAAACTTACAATTCTTTATTTGATGCATGTATCAAAAGAAAACTTGGACGGACAACTTCATCAATGTTAGTCATTTATTTTTATTTTTAGTGGAAAAAAGTATGGCTTCTTTTATCGTTTACATTCTTCTAAACCAGAAACTATGCCATACCGTAAATTTGAAAATCGGAGGGGGGGGGGGGGGGGGCAATCAGTGTCATCATGTTGAATAATGTAACACCCTTCTCTGTTAAAACTATCAGTATCATCTTGTTAAACTATGTAACACCTTTCTCTGTTAGAACTATCTGTATCTTGTTAAACTATGTAACACCTTTCTCTGTTAGAACTATCAATATCATCATGTAAAACTTATACGTTACCAATTTTGATGCACCAGATGCGCATTTCGACAAATAATGTCTCTTCAGTGATGCTCAACCGAAATGTTTGAAATCCGAAATAACAATGAAGTTTTAGAGTTATTATAGCCAAAAACAGCGTGCCAAAAAAAGTGGAGTCAAATTCGTCTAAGGATAAGAGCTATGCATGAGGGAGATAATCCTTAATTTTGAAATGAATTTCTAAATTTTATAACAGCAATTAAATATACATCCGTATTTTCAAGCTAGTGACAAAGTACTTAGCTACTGGGCTGTAGCCACCCTCGGGGACTAACAGTCCACCAGCAGAGACCTCGACCCAGGGGTCATAATGTAAAACTTATACGGTACCAATTATGATGCACCAGATGCGCATTTCGACAAATAATGTGTCTTCAGTGATGCTCAACCGAAATGTTTGAAATCCGAAATAACAATGAAGTTTTAGAGCTATTATAGCCAAAAAACAGCGTGCAAAAAAGTGGAGTCAAATTCGTCTAAGGATAAGAGCTATGCATGAGGGAGATGTTAAACTATGTAACACGTTTCTCTGTTAGAACTATCAGTATCATCATGTTAAACTATGTAACACCTTTCTCTGTTAGAACTGTCAGTATCATGTTAAACTATGTAACACCTTAATTTCTCTGTTAGAACTATCAGTATCATCATGTTAAACTATGTAACATCTTTCTCTGTTAGAACTATCTGTATCTTGTTAAACTATGTAACACCTTTCTCTGTTAGAACTATCAGTATCATCATGTTAAACTATGTAACATCTTTCTCTGTTAGAACTATCAGTGTCATCTTGTTAAACTATGTAACACATTTCTCTGTTAGAACTATCAGTATCATCATGTTAAACTATGTAACACCTTTCTCTGTTAGAACTATCAGTATCATGTTAAACTATGTAACATCTTTCTCTGTTAGAACTATCAGTGTCATCTTGTTAAACTATGTAACACCTTTCTCTGTTAGAACTATCAGTATCATCATGTTAAACTATGTAACACCTTTCTCTGTTAGAACTATCAGTATCATGTTAAACTATGTAACACCTTTCTCTGTTAGAACTATCAGTATCATCATGTTAAACTATGTAACATCTTTCTCTGTTAGAACTATCAGTGTCATCTTGTTAAACTATGTAACACATTTCTCTGTTAGAACTATCAGTATCATCATGTTAAACTATGTAACACCTTTCTCTGTTAGAACTATCAGTGTCATCATGTTAAACTATGTAACACCTTTCTCTGTTAGAACTATCTGTATCTTGTTAAACTATGTAACACCTTTCTCTGTTAGAACTATCAGTATCATCATGTTAAACTATGTAACATCTTTCTCTGTTAGAACTATCAGAATCTTGTTAAACTATGTAACACCTTTCTCTGTTAGAACTATCAATATCACCATGTTAAACTATATAACACCTTTTTCTGTTAGAACTATCAGTATCATCATGTTAAACTATGTAACATCTTTCTCTGTTAGAACTATCAGTATCATCATGTTAAACTATGTAACACCTTTCTATGTTAGAACTATCAGTGTCATCATGTTAAACTATGTAACACCTTTCTCTGTTAGAACTATCAGTGTCATCATGTTAAACTATGTAACATCTTTCTCTGTTAGAACTATCAGTATCATCATGTTAAACTATGTAACACCTTTCTATGTTAGAACTATCAGTGTCATCATGTTAAACTATGTAACACCTTTCTCTGTTAGAACTATCAGTATCATGTTAAACTATGTAACATCTTTCTCTGTTAGAACTATCAGTGTCATCTTGTTAAACTATGTAACACCTTTCTCTGTTAGAACTATCAGTATCATCATCTTAAACTATGTAACACCTTTCTCTGTTAGAACTATCAGTATCATCATGTTAAACTATGTAACACCTTTCTCTGTTAGAACTATCAGTATCATCATGTTAAACTATGTAACACCTTTCTCTGTTAGAACTATCTGTATCTTGTTAAACTATATAACATCTTTCTCTGTTAGAACTATCAGTATCATCATGCTAAACTATGTAACACCTTTCTCTCTGTTAGAACTATCAGTATCATGTTAAACTATGTAACACATTTCTCTGTTAGAACTATCAGTATCATGTTAAACTATGTAACACCTTTCTCTGTTAGAACTATCAGTATCATCATGTTAAACTATCTAACACCTTTCTCTGTTAGAACTATCAGTATCATTTTAAACTATGTAACACCTTTCTCTGTTAGAACTATCTGTATCATCATGTTAAACTATGTAACACCTTTCTCTGTTAGAACTATCAATATCATCATGTTAAACTATGTAACATCTTTCTCTGTTAGAACTATCAATATCATCATGTTAAACTATGTAACATCTTTCTCTGTTAGAACTATCTGTATCTTGTTAAACTATGTAACACCTTTCTCTGTTAGAACTATCAGTATCTTGTTAAACTATCTAACATCTTTCTCTGTTAGAACTATCTGTATCTTGTTAAACTATGTAACACCTTTCTCTGTTAGAACTATCAGTATCATGTTAAACTATGTAACACCTTTCTCTGTTAGAACTATCAGTATCATGTTAAACTATGTAACACCTTTCTCTGTTAGAACTATCAGTATCATCATGTTAAACTATGTAACACCTTTCTCTGTTAGAACTATCAATATCATCATGTTAAACTATGTAACACCTTTCTCTGTTAGAACTATCAGTATCATCATGTTAAACTATGCAACACCTTTCTCTGTTAGAACTATCAATATCATCATGTTAAACTATGTAACATCTTTCTCTGTTAGAACTATCTGTATCTTGTTAAACTATGTAACACTTTTCTCTGTTAGAACTATCAGTATCATCACGTTAAACTATGTAACACCTTTCTCTGTTAGAACTATCAGTGTCATCATGTTAAACTATGTAACACCTTTCTCTGTTAGAACTATCAGTATCATCATGTTAAACTATGTAACACCTTTTTCTGTTAGAACTATCAGTGTCATCATGTTAAACTATGTAACACCTTTCTCTGTTAGAACTATCAGTGTCATCATGTTAAACTATATAACACCTTTCTCTGTTAGAACTATCAGTATCATGTTAAACTATGTAACACCTTTCTCTGTTAGAACTATCAGTATCATGTTAAACTATATAACACCTTTCTCTGTTAGAACTATCTGTATCTTGTTAAACTATATAACACCTTTTTCTGTTAGAACTATCAGTATAATCATGTTAAACTATGTAACACCTTTCTCGGTTCTATCAATATCATCATGTTAAACTAATTTACACGTTTCTCTGTTAGAACTATCAGTATCTTGTTAAACTATGTAACACCTTTCTCTGTTAGAACTATCAGTATCATCATGTTAAACTATGTAACACGTTTCTCTGTTAGAACTATCAGTATCATCATGTTAAACTATGTAACACCTTTCTCTGTTAGAACTATCTGTATCTTGTTAAACTATGTAACACCTTTCTCTGTTAGAACTATCAGTATAATCATGTTAAACTATGTAACACGTTTCTCTGTTAGAACTATCAGTATCATCATGTTAAACTAATTTACACGTTTCTCTGTTAGAACTATCAGTATCTTGTTAAACTATGTAACACCTTTCTCTGTTAGAACTATCAGTGTCATCATGTTAAACTATGTAACACCTTTCTCTGTTAGAACTATCAGTATCATCATGTTAAACTATGTAACACGTTTCTCTGTTAGAACTATCAGTATCATCATGTTAAACTATGTAACACCTTTCTCTGTTAGAACTATCAGTATCTTGTTAAACTATGTAACACCTTTCTCTGTTAGAACTATCAGTATAATCATGTTAAACTATGTAACATCTTTCTCTGTTAGAACTATCAGTATCATCATGTTAAACTATGTAACATCTTTCTCTGTTAGAACTATCAGTATCATGTTAAACTATGTAACACCTTTCTATGTTAGAACTATCAGTGTCATCATGTTAAACTATGTAACACGTTTCTCTGTTAGAACTATCAGTATCATCATGTTAAACTAATTTACACGTTTCTCTGTTAGAACTATCAGTATCTTGTTAAACTATGTAACACCTTTCTCTGTTAGAACTATCAGTATCATCATGTTAAACTATGTAACATCTTTCTCTGTTAGAACTATCTGTATCTTGTTAAACTATGTAACACCTTTCTCTGTTAGAACTATCAGTATAATCATGTTAAACTATGTAACACGTTTCTCTGTTAGAACTATCAGTATCATCATGTTAAACTAATTTACACGTTTCTCTGTTAGAACTATCAGTATCTTGTTAAACTATGTAACACCTTTCTCTGTTAGAACTATCAGTGTCATCATGTTAAACTATGTAACACCTTTCTCTGTTAGAACTATCAGTATCATCATGTTAAACTATGTAACACGTTTCTCTGTTAGAACTATCAGTATCATCATGTTAAACTATGTAACACCTTTCTCTGTTAGAACTATCAGTATCTTGTTAAACTATGTAACACCTTTCTCTGTTAGAACTATCAGTATAATCATGTTAAACTATGTAACATCTTTCTCTGTTAGAACTATCAGTATCATCATGTTAAACTATGTAACATCTTTCTCTGTTAGAACTATCAGTATCATGTTAAACTATGTAACACCTTTCTATGTTAGAACTATCAGTGTCATCATGTTAAACTATGTAACACGTTTCTCTGTTAGAACTATCAGTATCATCATGTTAAACTAATTTACACGTTTCTCTGTTAGAACTATCAGTATCTTGTTAAACTATGTAACACCTTTCTCTGTTAGAACTATCAGTATCATCATGTTAAACTATGTAACATCTTTCTCTGTTAGAACTATCTGTATCTTGTTAAACTATGTAACACTTTTCTCTGTTAGAACTATCAGTATCATCATGTTAAACTATGTAACACCTTTCTCTGTTAGAACTATCAATATCATCATGTTAAACTATGTAACACCTTTCTCTGTTAGAACTATCAGTATCATGTTAAACTATGTAACACCTTTCTCTGTTAGAACTATCAGTATCATTTTAAACTATGTAACACCTTTCTATGTTAGAACTATCAGTATCATCATGTTAAACTATGTAACACCTTTCTCTGTTAGAACTATCAGTATCATCATGTTAAACTATGTAACATCTTTCTCTGTTAGAACTATCAGTATCATGTTAAACTATGTAACACCTTTCTATGTTAGAACTATCAGTATCATCATGTTAAACTATGTAACACCTTTCTCTGTTAGAACTATCAATATCATCATGTTAAACTATGTAACATCTTTCTCTGTTAGAACTATCAGTATCATCATGTTAAACTATGTAACATCTTTCTCTGTTAGAACTATAAGTATCATGTTAAACTATGTAACATCTTTCTCTGTTAGAACTATCAGTATCATGTTAAACTATGTAACACCTTTCTCTGTTAGAACAATCAGTATCATGTTAAACTATGTAACACCTTTCTCTGTTAGAACTATCAGTATCATCATGTTAAACTATGTAACATCTTTCTCTGTTAGAACTATCAATATCACCATGTTAAACTATGTAACATCTTTCTCTGTTAGAACTATCAGTATCATGTTAAACTATGTAACACCTTTCTCTCTGTTAGAACTATTTTGTATGAATATAGTTATAAGATCGACCACTGTTCCTTATCTTCACCTTTTCTCTATATAGATTTGGACGTATTATGTCCTGCTTTATCGATGCTTTTCCTAGTCTCCAAATTTTATATACAGATATGATATGGCAGTAAGGTAGGCACAAACTGTTAATCTACTGTCAGGTTTCAACAATACGAATGAAATCTACTTTAAAAAGTTATGTTTGCACTCGGTCTAGTAAATAGTCTAGTGTATTTCTGAAACATTCAATTCATAGCAAACCGTTTAATTTTCAAGATATTCGACATATATCATTCTTCTGAACCTGTTTACAGCAATACTCGACATTTATTATTCTGCTGAACCTATTTATAGTACTGTAAGACATCTATCCTTCTCCTGAGTCTGTTCACAGTAAAACTCGATAGTTATCCTTCTTCTGATCCTGTTTACAGTATTGCACGACATTCATCAAATGAATCTTCTGGACCTGTTTAGAGCAATGCACGATATTTATAATTCTTCGGAAACTGTTTACAGTAATATATGACATTTATCATTCTCCTGACCCTGTTTACAGCAGTATCCGACATCTATCAATCTTGAACCTGTTAATAGTAATACTCGATATTTATCATTCTCTTGAACCTGTTTACAGCAATCCCGACATTTATCATTCTTCTGAACCTGTTTACAGCAATCCCGACATTTATCATTCTTCTGAACCTGTTTACAGCAATCCCGACATTTATCATTCTTCTGAACCTGTTTACAGCAATCCCGACATTTATCACTCTTCTGAACCTGTTTACAGTAATGCATGCCATTTATCATTCTTCCGAACCTGTTTACAGTAATACTTGATATTCATCATTCTTGAACCTGTTAATAGTCATATTCGATATTCATCATTCTTCTGAACCTATTTACAGCAATATCCGAGTTCCCACACGTCCTGGTCTGTTTGGACGTGTGAATAACAAAACTAATATTTCTGGACAGCTAACTGACAGGTCATGTCAATACAAACCCTAAACATTCCCTACAGTTTCCGCGACATTGCAATTAGAACTAAATCTTCACAAAATCAAGAACCGAAAAGTCTCATCACGAAGAAAACGATGTAAAATTCCAAGATGCAATCAAAATAATCATCTATTGACATTTTTGTTTTGCAGTGGGATACAAAATTGTGATATCATCAGCGTGTTCATTCTGTGGGCTACAGCTAATGAAGGTTGCGATATTAAGTTTTCTGTCAGTATAGAACCTCGGGAGAATATTTAAATTATATGTACCTCCGTGATCGTTTTTTTTTTTTTTTTTTTTTTTTTTTGCTGTTGTACATGGGAATATGGTTATTTTTGTTTTGTTTTGTGACGTCTTTCTAGTACATATCCCGCACCTCTTTCAGAGCAGGCGATTTTGAGATAACGGTCATCAAACAGACCCGTGCACGGTTGATGATGATTAATTCGGACTTTGACATGTTCATGAAATGATTGGGTTTTTCTGTTAATCAAATATTCATAAAAGTTACATAAATGAAAGTGTGAAATTCGCTTATCACCGTTTAATTGTGTCTTTGATTGATAAATGAGTCTTTGATTGCCTTATTTTGCACTGTTTTATCACTGGGACTTCTCTATTTATAAAATGGTTATTGTGAAGCCAGCCACATGCCACTAGATTTCAGGTGATTATGACCAACAACATCAAGTTACACAGTGCACCAAGCTTATTCTCTCACAACATAATAAGTGTACCTGAAGTCAGAATTCTCTCACTTCATACTAAGTTTACCTGAGGTCAGAATTCTCTTACGTCATACTAAGTTTACCTGAGGTCTAAATTTTCCTGAAATCAGAATTCTCTCACATCACACCAAATTTACCTGAGGTCAGAATTCTCTCACATCACACTAAGTTTACCTGAGGTTCGAATTTTCTCACATCATAATAAGTTTGCCTGAGGTCAGAATTATCTCACATCACACCAAGTTTACCTGAGATTCGAATTTTCTCACGTCAAACTAAGTTTACCCGAGGTTAAAATTTCCTCACATCATGATAAGTTTACCTGAGGTTCGATTTTTCTCACATCATAATAAGTTTACCCGAGGTTCGAATTTTCTCACATCATAATACGTTTTCCTGAGGTTCGAATTTTCTCACATAAGTTTACCTGAGGTTCGAATTTTCTCCCATCATGATAAGTTTAAGTAGGCTTCGAATTCTCTCACGTCATACTAAGTTTACCTGAGGTCAGAATTCTTTCACGCCATACTAAGTTTACTTGAGCTTCAAATTCCCTCACATCATAATAAGTTTACGTGAGGTCGGCATTGTGTACAAAGCCTTAACAAAAGAAAAGTGTAATATAGTAAACGGATTACTCCGTTTAACATATGAAGATCTACAGGGTCCACGGCGGGTGTGACCGGTCAACAGGGAATTTACTCCTAGACATCGATCCCACCTCTGGTGTGTCCAGGGGTCCGTGTTTGCCCCACTCTTAATTTTGTATTCTTTATAGGAGTTGTGACATTGATCACTGGTCGTTATCTTCACTTTTTCTATAGGTTGATTTCCAATATCAATTAAAACAGTATGTATCATGTCTCTGACCCCATTACACACTTCCGGTGTTCTCATTAAGCACGGCTCTATCTGATGATTTCACTACAGAGACGGCGATAGCTCTACACGTGTCCAATAACAACTCTTCTCTACAGGTCTACTGGTTACCCAGGGTTCAGTTCAGAAAGACAACACATGAGGGTATGAACTGTGACGCCTCACGCCGGAATATTTCATGAAGCGCGTTAATAAAAACTACACAAGGTCATGAATTACCAAGCTTCACACCGGCAAACGTCACGAAGCGCGTCATGAATTACCAAGCTTCACACCGGCAAACGTCACGAAGCGCGTCATGAATTACCAAGCTTCACACCGGCAAACGTCACGAATCGCGTTAATATGAACCAAGAGCTACGTAAATCATTAAAGAATTGTAATCATAATTGTATATAAGTTAAGATATATTTGTATGAGTTCTGATTATGAATTTGAATTTAACATCATGTATATATCTGTGACTTTCAAGCGTTAGTTTCACTTCGTGTTCGAACATTGTAAACTTTATCGGAAAAAAAATGTAACATTAAGCATTATACATCAAAAGCGAATCACGGACAAGCTAATTAACCCAAAGTTGCATTTGATTAACGATAGGCTTGTAAATTGTAAATTATAGTTTACAAAACAAACAGTATAGTTAGTGATGTTATTCTGTAAAATTATCAATCTATACTAATCTACTAACAGGCTGTCCTATGTATTACAAACGTACGGCAATTGTATAAAAGTGAAAATTATCATTTACAGAATATGATGATTGGTTGAATTTTGGTCCCGCTCGAAGGAATATTTCACTCCTATGGAGACGTCACCACTGTCAGTGAATTAAGGGCTGCACAATTTAGGCCTATATGTTCGGCACTTATGGCATTTGAGCAAGGAGAGATCTTTGTCGTGCCACACCTGCTGTGACGTGAGACCTCGATTTTTGCGGTCTCATCCGAAGGACCGCCCCATTTAGTCGTCTCTTACGACAAGCAAGGGGTACTGGGGATCTATTCTAACCCGCATCCCCACGGGACATTATTGATATTGAAATAATAACAAAAATAAAACAACGATCAATAAACTTTACAACTCTTAGATATAGATCATGTGCAGGTGCCAATTAATTACAATTTAGAAATTGAAAACATAATGAATTATCAAAACAAATTTACAGTTATATATATACGCGAAAAGTATACGTAAATGGTTTTACGTTTGAGAAACGTAAGTTTAATGACTAAATCTCCGTTCTATATCGGGGTTGCAGTTTTAGTGTGAAATGATAGCGCAGGAATCTAAACCATTGTTGGCGATTCCAGTCCACAAGTATAATGAATATGTTACACAAGGGGGGGGGGGGCATCAATTATAAATTGCAGGACTCCTGTATACCCCCGGCGCCTTAGGGGCAGGGCAAAAACTGCCAAAAATTGACCAATTTTCGAGAACCTCCTTCTGTGTAAGAAAAATTAAATACATAGTGATGTAGAGCAGAAAGGTCTGTACCCAAATTGCAAATTTCATGATCCCCGGAGAAGGGGTTTTGACTCCAGAGCGGGGCCAAACTTGGTATACATAGTGTATATATGTGCAAAACATGTAAATGATATTCGTTTTAATGCTATTGATACTCAATTGAAACTGAATGGATATTTAGAAAGAATGGGTAGTCTTTTACCAAAATGGTAAATTTCATTATCTTAGGGTGTAAAGGTTTGGTTTCAGATCGAAGCCAAAATTATCATTGTGATTATTGCCTTTATGGTTTGAGGGACTTCTTGAAATTTGTTGATACAGTATAAAAACTAAATGCATACTTCGGAAAAGCAGAAAAGGATGTACAAAAAATGGTGAATTTCGCAACCCTAGGATTTTGACTCTAGGGTGGGTCCAAATCAATCATATCGTTTAATGTTAATACAAATGTCATAGTATGTAAAGCCTTTTAACAGTGTATGCACGTTTGAAGACATTGAAGTTTTTTAAAGAACACATCGTGTTGCATACAATTGTTGAATAGTAGAATTTAGCTTAGATATTCAGAACAGGGAATTGTTTTTAGAATATATTGCCTTCAGCACTAATGATACTTTTAACTAGTACTAAGGTGACCAATAAGGCCTGTGGGCCTCTTGTTTAATATGAAGTGAGGAAGCGCCATATAAATTATTTTTCACCAGAACTGTTTACACATGTATCATTAGACAAGTATTCCTAAATCCATCAGCCTACACCGGGTAGAGAACGATAGTCTCTCCATATATTAACTTTCTCCATATATTAACTTCCGCATAGAACTTCTCCATATATTAACTTCCTCATAGGACTTCGCCGTATATTAACTTCCGAATAGAACTTCTCCATATATAAACTTCCTCATAAGACTTCTCCATATATTAACTTCCTTATAGGACTTCTCCATATATTACATGTAACGGTAGTTCCACTAATGGGATTTCTCCATATATTAACCATATCAAATAAATCTAGACGCTGGGGTCCATATATCGCCATTAGCAACAAAGAGGTTCAAATATCACAGACGCTTATTTCATATACCTGGTAATCTATGCTATTTAATAACACAATAGGATAGCTTTCTAAGTCTTTGAAACAAGCGTCTGTGCAAAATGTGGATTATTTAAACCTTAAATATGAAATGAATTTAGATATTTTTTTTCTCCTCATACAGAATCACAAGGCTATTAACCTCAAACCTCATTTCCGGTATCTTAGGCAGTGTCGCATTCTTTCCAATAATTTGACTGTTCAGTTTAAAGATTACATACATACAAGGAAGATCAGAACATTGTTCCCGGTCGTAGGTGTCGACGGAAGTAGATGAAAAAGGTTCCACTAATGGACGACAGGAAACGGTTTCCTGACAGGCAGCTCTAAACTAGGCCAGGGTTGTTTTGTTAATGAATTCTCAGCCTTTAGGAATCACAGACATACTTTCATCAGCTGAATACGAATGCACGTGTAGTCATTAATTTTTTTTTTATATAGGAAGAGCTTCTAAGTGCTCGGACTACTAGTAAAATATGTACGCGCACTGAACAGTACCGCCATACTATCGAATGAACGGGTTTTGATTTTATTATTTTAGAAATTACCATTGATAAATAAATTCAGATACATAGATAAAGACTTGTATGTATTGTAGCTATCTAGACACGAACCGCAAAGGATTCTTTTTTTTCTTTTTTTTTTAAAGTAACTACTACTCTTTTGAGTGTTCGAAATATTTAGCATTTACATTACAAGGGTGATATTTAGCATTTACACTACAAGGATGGTATTTAGCATTTACACTACAAGGGTGATATTTAACATTTGCATTACAAGGGTGATATTTAGCATTTACACTACAAGGGTGATATTTAACATTTACACTACAAGGGTGATATTTAGCATTTACACTACAAGGGTGGTATTTAACATTTACACTACAAGGTTGGTATTTAACATTTACACTACAAGGGTGATATTTAACATTTACACTACAAGGGTGATACTTAGTATTTACACTACAAGGGTGGTATTTAACATTTACAAGGATGCTATTTAACATTTACACTACAAGGGTGATATTTAACATTTACAAAGGTGGTATTTGACATTTACAGTAAAAGGATGGTATTTAACATTTACACTACAAGGGTGATATTTAACATTTACACTACAAGGGTGATATTTAACATTTACACTACAAGGATGATATTTAACATTTACACTACAAGGGTGATATTTAACATTTACACTACAAGGGTGATATTTAGCATTACACTACAAAGGTGGTATTTAGCATTTACACTACAAAGGTGATATTTAGCATTTACACTACAAGAGTGGTATTTAACATTTACACCAAAACGGTGATATTTAACATTTACAAGCGTGATATTTAACATTTACACTGCAAGGGTGATATTTAACATTTACACTACAAGGTTGGTATGTAACATTTACACTACAAGGGTGATATTTAACATTTACACTACAAGGGTGATATTTAACATTTACACTACAAGTGTGTTATTTAACATTTACAAGGGTGATATTTAACATTTACACTAAAAGAGGGATATTTAACATTTACAAGGGTGATATTTAGCATTTACAAGGGGGATATTTAACATTTACACTACAAGGGTGATACTTAGCATTTACACTACAAAGGCGATATTTAGCAGTTACACTGCAAGGGTGATATTTAACATTTACACTACAATGGTGATATTTAACAATTACACTACAAGGATGATATTTAACATTTACAAGGGTGGTATTTAACATTTACACTACAAAGGTGGTATTTAGCATTTACACTACAAGGATGATACTTTATTTACACTAAAAGGGTGATATTTAACAGTTACAGGGGTGATATTTAACATTTACACTACAAGTGTGATATTTAACATTTACAAGAGTGGTATTTAACATCTACACTACAAGGGTGATATTTAACATTTACAAGGGTGGTATTTAACATTTACACTAAAAGGCTGGTATTTAGCATTTGCACTACAAGGGTGGTATTTAGCATTTACACTACAAGGGTGGTATTTAACATTTGCATTACAAGGGTGATATTTAGCATTTACACTACAAGGGTGGAATTTAACATTTACACTACAAGGTTGGTATTTAACATTTACACTACAAGGGTGATATTTAACATTTACACTACAAGGGTGATACTTCGTATTTACACTACAAGGGTGGTATTTAACATTTACAAGGATGCTATTTAACATTTACACTACAAGGGTGATATTTAACATTTACAAAGGTGGTATTTAACATTTACAGTAAAAGGATGGTATTTAACATTTACACTACAAGGGTGATATTTAACATTTACACTACCAGCGTGATATTTAACATTTAGACTACAAGTGTGATATTTAACATTTACACTACAAGTGTGATATTTAACATTTACACTACAAGGGTGATATTTAACATTTACAAGAGTGGTATTTAACATCTACACTACAAGGGTGATATTTAACATTTACAAGGGTGGTATTTAACATTTACACTAAAAGGCTGGTATTTAGCATTTGCACTACAAGGGTGGTATTTAGCATTTACACTACAAGGGTGGTATTTAACATTTGCATTACAAGGGTGATATTTAGCATTTACACTACAAGGGTGGAATTTAACATTTACACTACAAGGTTGGTATTTAACATTTACACTACAAGGGTGATATTTAACATTTACACTACAAGGGTGATACTTCGTATTTACACTACAAGGGTGGTATTTAACATTTACAAGGATGCTATTTAACATTTACACTACAAGGGTGATATTTAACATTTACAAAGGTGGTATTTAATATTTACAGTAAAAGGATGGTATTTAACATTTACACTACAAGGGTGATATTTAACATTTACACTACCAGGGTGATATTTAGCATTTAGACTACAAGTGTGATATTTAACATTTACACTACAAGTGTGATATTTAACATTTACACTACAAGGGTGATACTTAGTATTTACACTACAAGGGTGGTATTTAACATTTACAAGGATGCTATTTAACATTTACACTACAAGGGTGATATTTAACATTTACAAAGGTGGTATTTAACATTTACAGGAAAAGGATCGTATTTAACATTTACACTACAAGGGTGATATTTAACATTTAGACTACAAGTGTGATATTTAACATTTACACTACAAGTGTGATATTTAACATTTACACTACAAGTGTGATATTTAACATTTACACTACAGGGGTGATATTTAACATTTAGACTACAAGTGTGATATTTAACATTTACACTACAAGTGTGATATTTAACATTTACACTACAGGGGTGATATTTAACATTTAGACTACAAGTGTGATATTTAACATTTACACTACAAGTGTGATATTTAACATTTACACTACAGGGGTGATATTTAACATTTAGACTACAAGTGTGATATTTAACATTTACACTAAAAGTGTGATATTTAACATTTAAACTACAGGGGTGATATTTAACATTTACACTACAAGGGTGATATTTAACATTTACACTACAAGGGTGATACTTAGTATTTACACTACAAGGGTGGTATTTAACATTTACAAGGATGCTATTTAACATTTACACTACAAGGGTGATATTTAACATTTACAAAGGTGATATTTAACATTTACAGTAAAAGGATGGTATTTAACATTTACACTACAAGGGTGATATTTAACATTTACACTACAAGGGTGATATTTTAACATTTACACTACAAGGATGATATTTAACATTTACACTACAAGGGTGATATTTAACATTTACACTACAAGGGTGATATTTAGCATTTACACTACAAAGGTGGTATTTAGCATTTACACTACAAGGGTGATATTTAGCATTTACACTACAAGAGTGGTATTTAACATTTACACTAAAAGGGTGATATTTAACATTTACAAGCGTGATATTTAACATTTACACTGCAAGGGTGATATTTAACATTTACACTACAAGGTTGGTATGTAACATTTACACTACAAGGGTGATATTTAACATTTACACTACAAGGGTGATATTTAGCATTTACACTACAAGTGTGTTATTTAACATTTACAAGGGTGATATTTAACATTTACACTAAAAGAGGGATATTTAACATTTACAAGGGTGATATTTAGCATTTACAAGGGGGATATTTAACATTTACACTACAAGGGTGATACTTAGCATTTACACTAAAAGGGCGATATTTAGCAGTTACACTGCACGGGTGATATTTAACATTTACACTACAATGGTGATATTTAACAATTACACTACAAGGATGATATTTAACATTTACAAGGGTGGTATTTAACATTTACACTACAAGGGTGGTATTTAGCATTTACACTACAAGGATGATACTTTATTTACACTAAAAGGGTGATATTTAACAGTTACAGGGGTGATATTTAACATTTACACTACAAGTGTAATATTTAACATTTACAAGAGTGGTATTTAACATCTACACTACAAGGGTGATATTTAACAGTTACAAGGGTGGTATTTAACATTTACACTAAAAGGTTGGTATTAAGCATTTACACTACAAGGGTGGTATTTAGCATTTACACTACAAGGGTGGTATTTAACATTTGCATTACAAGGGTGATATTTAGCATTTACACTACAAGGGTTGTATTTAACATTTACACTACAAGGTTGGTATTTAACATTTACACTACAAGGGTGATATTTAACATTTACACTACAAGGGTGATACTTAGTATTTACACTACAAGGGTGGTATTTAACATTTACAAGGATGCTATTTAACATTTACACTACAAGGGTGATATTTAACATTTACAAAGGTGGTATTTAACATTTACAGTAAAAGGATGGTATTTAACATTTACACTACAAGGGTGATATTTAACATTTACACTACAAGGGTGGTATTTAACATCTACACTACAAGTGTGATATTTAACATTTACACTACAAGTGTGATATTTAACATTTACACTACAGGGGTGATATTTAACATTTACACTACAAGGGTGATATTTAACATTTACAAGAGTGGTATTCAACATCTACACTACAAGTGTGATATTTAACATTTACAAGGATGCTATTTAACATTTACACTACAAGGGTGATATTTAACATTTACACTACAAGGATGATATTTAACATTTACACTACAAGGGTGATATTTAACATTTACACTACAAGGGTGATATTTAGCATTTACACTACAAAGGTGGTATTTAACATTTACAGTAAAAGGTTGGTATTTAACATTTACACTACAAGGGAGATATTAAACATTTACACTACAAGGGTGGTATTTAACATTTACAAGGATGCTATTTAACATTTACACTACAAGGGTGATATTTAACATTTACAAAGGTGATATTTAACATTTACAGTAAAAGGCTGGTATTTAACATTTACACTACAAGGATGATATTTAACATTTACACTACAAGGGTGATATTTTAACATTTACACTACAAGGATGATATTTAACATTTACACTACAAGGGTGATATTTAACATTTACACTACAAGGGTGATATTTAACATTTACACTACAAGGTTGGTATGTAACATTTACACTACAAGGGTGATATTTAACATTTACAAAGGTGATATTTAACATTCACAGTGAAAGGCTGGTATTTAACATTTACACTACAAGGGTGATATTTAACATTTACACTACAAGGGTGATATTTAGCTTTTACACTACAAAGGCGGTATTTAGCATTTACACTACAAGGGTGATATTTAGCATTTACACGACAAGTGTGGTGTTTAACATTTACACCAAAAGGGTGATATTTAAAATTTACAAGCGTGATATTTAACATTTACACTGCACGGGTAATATTTAACATTTACACTACAATGGTGATATTTAACAATTACACTACAAGGATGATATTTAACATTTACAAGGGTGGTATTTAACATTTACACTACAAGGGTGGTATTTAGCATTTACACTACAAGGATGATACTTTATTTACACTAAAAGGGTGACATTTAACAGTTACAGGGGTGATATTTAACATTTACACTACAAGTGTGATATTTAACATTTACAAGAGTGGTATTTAACATCTACACTACAAGGGTGATATTTAACATTTACAAGGGTGGTATTTAACATTTACACTAAAAGGCTGGTATTTAGCATTTACACTACAAGGGTGGTATTTAGCATTTACACTACAAGGGTGGTATTTAACATTTGCATTACAAGGGTGATATTTAGCATTTACACTACAAGGGTGGTATTTAACATTTACACTACAAGGTTGGTATTTAACATTTACACTACAAGGGTGATACTTAGTATTTACACTACAAGGGTGGTATTTAACATTTACAAGGATGCTATTTAACATTTACACTACAAGGGTGATATTTAACATTTACAAAGGTGGTATTTAACATTTACTGTAAAAGGATGGTATTTAACATTTACACTACAAGGGTGATATTTAACATTTACACTACAAGGGTGGTATTTAACATCTACACTACAAGGGTGATATTTAACATTTACACTACAAGGATGATATTTAACATTTACACTACCAGGGTGATATTTAACATTTAGACTACAAGTGTGATATTTAACATTTACACTACAAGTGTGATATTTAACATTTACACTACAAGTGTGATATTTAACATTTACACTACAGGGGTGATATTTAACATTTAGACTACAAGTATGATATTTAACATTTACACTACAAGTGTGATATTTAACATTTACACTACAGGGGTGATATTTAACATTTACACTACAAGGGTGATATTTAACATTTACAAGAGTGGTATTCAACATCTACACTACAAGGGTGATATTTAACATTTACAAGGATGCTATTTAACATTTACACTACAAGGGTGATATTTAACATTTACAAAGGTGGTATTTAACGTTTACAGTAAAAGGTTGGTATTTAACATTTACACTACAAGGGTGATATTAAACATTTACACTACAAGGTTGATATTTAACATTTACACTACAAGGGTGATATTTAACATTTACACTACAGGGGTGATATTTAACATTTACAAGGGTGATATTAAACATTTGCACTACAAGGGTGATATTTAACATTTACACTACAGGGGTGATATTTAACATTTACAAGGGTGGTATTTAACATTTACAAGGGTGATATTCTGCATTTACAAGGGTGATATTTAACATTTACACTACAAGGGTGATACTTAGCATTTACACTACAAGGGTGATATTTAACATTTACACTACAAGGGTGATATTTAACATTAACACTACAAGGTTGGTATTTAACATTTACACTACAAGGTTGGTATTTAACATTTATACTACAAGGGTGATATTTAACATTTACACTACAAGTGTGATATTTAAAATTTACACTACAGGGGTTATATTTAACATTTACACTACAAGGGTGATATTTAACATTTACACTACATGGGTGATATTTAACATTTACACTACAAGGGTGGTATTTAACATTTACACTAAAAGGCTGGTATTTAGCATTTACACTAAAAAGGTTGGTATTTAACATTTAGACTACAAGGGTGATATTAAACATTTACACTACAAGGTTGGTATTTAATATTTACACTACAAGGGTGATATTTAACATTTACACTACAAGGTTGGTATTTAATATTTACACTACAAGGGTGATATTTAACATTTACACTACAAGGTTGGTATTTAATATTTACACTACAAGGGTGATATTTAACATTTACACTACAAGGGTGATATTTAACATTTACACTACAAGGATGATATTTAATATTTACACTACAAGGGTGATATTTAACATTTACACTACAAGGGTGGTATTTAACATTTACACTAAAAGGGTGGTATTTAACATTTACACTACAAGGGTGGTATTTAACATTTACACAAGGGTGGTATTTAACATTTACAAAGGTGGTATTTAACATTTACAAGGGTGATATTTAACATTTACACTACAAGGATGATATTTAACATTTACAAGGGTGATATTTAACATTTACACTACAAGGATGGTATTTAACATTTACAAGGGTTGTATTTAACATTTACAAGGGTTGTATTTAACATTTACACTACAAGGGTGATATTTAACATTTACACTACAAGGGTGATATTTAACATTTACACTACAAGGGTGGTATTTAACATTTACACTAAAAGGGTGGTATTTAACATTTACACTACAAGGGTGGTATTTAACATTTACACACGGGTGGTATTTAACATTTACAAAGGTGGTATTTAACATTTACAAGGGTGATATTTAACATTTACACTACAAGGATGGTATTTAACATTTACAAGGGTTGTATTTAACATTTACAAGGGTGGTATTTATGACAGATCATGTGTGTATACAGTGAGACCTGTCTAATTCACAAATTTTATGTCGGGTTAGGCGAGGTCATGCTAATTTATGTCGGGTTAGGCGAGGTCATGCTAAATCGACTAAGGCATTAGAGTTCACTGTGAAATCGATTGTGTAGTATCGGATTCGACAGTTTTAACTGTATATATGGATTTCAAAATATTAGTGACAAAATGTAATGCAAAAAACAAAACCTGTGTATCCCTCATTCATCTTGCAGAAAACGGTCCTTACGTGCTCATCTTAAAAGAAATTTTCATTTCATATTATAAAGTAAACTTCTCAGCATAAAAAACAATATTCACAATTCAGAAGGTTTGTCCGTCACAAGTCGCTTACCCACATCACTTGAATTAACAAACATAAAACCATGTAAATGAAATCGAATATCTTTTTCATCGAATCTACTCGTGTTAAACTGGGATAGCAGATCAGCACTGTGTGTACTACTTTTAGCGTTATTCAAATTTTAGCGCATTTGACAGATTCACGAATAACAGAAATCCTATGTACAGCTCCAACTGTCCATTTCAAGTAGGTTAAAATTAACTAAACACAGCTATAGTATGTACCAAATTTGTGACTTAGCAAGCAGTCTTCCTAGCAATTCAAAAACACCTCTTAAAGAGACAGGTGCCCCTCACATAACTAGCAACACGTCCTCACGAACGTGACAGAAAACGTGACCAACTAAACGACATGAAAGTGTTCTAAAGGAAAAACAAGCAATTTACCTGATTGCACGGAAACATGCATGCTGACCTAATTATGGATTGCTGTGTTCATTAAGGACCAATAGAGGGATGCTTTGTACTAAGTTTGTAATACTCTACAGCAAAGGTTTCTCGTTCCAAACCAAGTATGGGCGTCTTTACAATCTTATCAAATCCTTACTGTATATAACATCCATTACTTGAAGAAACAACAAGAGGCCCACAGGCCTTATCGGTCACCTGAGTACTAATTAAAAGTGTCATTAGTCCCAAGGGTTAAAAATCTAGAAAACAAAATTCCTGTTTTGAATATCTAAGCTAAATTCTATTCAGCGACGGTATAATACAAGATGTGTTCTTAAAACGTCAATGCCCTCAAAAGTGCATATACTGATGAAATGCTTTACATAATACATGTATATGTATTAACCAGTGGCGAATTTAGAAGGGGCGCAGCCGGCGCCCCCCCCCCCCCCTAAACTTTTCAAATTTATGGTAAATCGTGGTATCTTGTTTAGGAAAATGTACTAAACAATAAAAGAAGCAATAATTTCTTCCACTCCCGGAGAAATAAACGACAAAATCTTTTGATTCCTTGAATTGCTTTATTGGGAGAACTGAATTTTTTCCAAAAACCTTAAAAATTAATTTCACCTTATTAAAATGATAGAAAATAGTACAAATGACTAAATAGGAGAAATATTTCAAGCCCCATAAAATCTGTAAAATCCAGGAGCTTCCGTGGGCTTCGCCCCCTGGACCCCCCACAAGGGCTTCGCCCTGGACATATTGCTTCATAAAGTGGCACCCCCCGTAACCGCAATTCCTGGATCCTCCCCTGTTAACATTAACACGATATGACTAATTTGGTTGTCTATGTATTAACATTAACACGATATGACTAATTTGGTTGTATATGTGTTAACATTAACACGATATGATTAATTTGGTTGTATATGTGTTAACATTAACACGATATGACTAATTTGGTTGTCTATGTATTAACATTAACACGATATGACTAATTTGGTTGTATATGTATTAACATTAACACGATATGACTAATTTGGTTGCGAAATTCGCCTTTTTTTTTGTACATCCTTGTCTGCTTTTCCTAAATATGCATTTAGTTTTTATCAGCAAGCTTAAAGAGGTCTATAAAATAATAAATAATAATATATATAATAATAATAAAGCCTTTATTTATCCACGATTTCATATTTAGCGATAACGCTAGTTTTCAATATGGTCCTGCATATAACATACAGACAGACAGATAATAGTAAAGTAAACACAGATTAAGAGAAGTAGAATACATATAAACTTAAGAAATAATTATAAATGTAAGATAAATAGGAACAAAATGAAGCTTAAAAAGTATGGTGATAATGTCTAAGATAATTTCTCTTAAAACACACAACACTTGTTGAGTTTCTTATATTTTGACTCAAGGCATTCCACACTGTGCTCCCTGAAATGATGAAAGATCTTCTATAATATTTTGTTTTTGCCCTAAGTGTATACAATATATTTGAATTAGAATTTCTAGTTTGCCTCTGACTGACTTCTGATACATATTTAAAAACATTTAAATAATCTGGCATTGAACCATGTAAAACTTTATACACTGAAATGACTTTTCTATAGAGGCAACCAGTTAAGTTCTGTAAACATGACATTAGATGGTGTTTCAAAATTTCTGATGTTAAGAATTACCCTTGCAGCTCGTTTTTGCAATATAAAAAGCTTATTCACATTTTCAGCATTTCTTGGATTGCTCCATATAGTACAACAATATGTAAAATGTGGAAAAATCATAGTATTAAAAATCTTCAGCAGTGCATCGTTTGACATAAAATATCTTATTCTTCTTAAAATGCCAATTCTCTTGGAAATCTTGTTCATAAGTGATTCTATATGACTTTTCCAGGACAAAGTTTCATCAATAATAATACCAAGTAATTTTGACTCCTGAACACATTCTATGACATGGTTATTTATCACTAAATTTAATTTTCGATACTTTGATAACTTGTGCCGATCCAATAAGCATACATTGAGTTTTAGACAAATTTAAGCTTAATTTATTTTCCTTAATCCACATTATACTGCGCTGAAGATCTTCACACATCTTTGACTCAATATTTTCCACTGACTTATCTGTTACATCTTGTGAAGTATCATCTGCATACATATTTACATGAGAATGTTTCAGTGCTTGTGGATAGTCATTAATATACAGGATAAAAAACAATGGGCCTAAAATAGAGCCTTGCGGAACTCCAATGGTTACATGTTTTTCATCCGATAAATTGCCTTTCCAAATAACTCTCTGTGTACGATTTGTTAGATATGATTTAAACCATTCAAAAGTATCATTACATATGCCAAATGATTTGAGTTTGTGTAATAAAACCTTGTGACTGACAGTGTCAAATGCTTTCCGTAAGTCTATAAAAAGTATACCAGTAAGTTTACCTTCATCAATATTTTTAAGCCATCTATCTACTAGAGAAATAAGAGAACTTTCACATGAGTGTTTTTGGCCTAAAACCAGACTGACAATCTGTAATTAGAGAATTTACTGACAAATACTCATAAAATGAATTAAAAACATGCCTTTCTAAAATTTTGCTAACACAGGGTAAAATGGATACAGGCCGATAATTATTAACTAGACATTCATCCCCTGATTTAAAAAGTGGTACAACATGTGCCTTTTTCCAGTCATCTGCACAAGTACATGAAGATATAGAATAGTTGAAAATATATGGAAGAATATCACATACACTGTTTGATGAAAGTTTTAGAAGTTTGACAGAGATACCATCCAAACCTGTTGCCTTTGATGCAGACATACATTTTATCTCATTTTCAATAAATTCTCCAGTTATACCTGGTATTGTATAAGAATTTGTAGGTATTTGTTCTTCAACAGTAGGTAAAGTGCCATCAAAATGTTTTCCTAGCTCATGACCAATGTTACAAAAGTAATTATTAAAACATAAAACATGATAAAGACAATAATCACTATTTGAGTTTGGCTCCACCCTGAAACCAAATCCTTACTCCTTAGGATCATGGAATTTACAGTTTTGGTAAAGGACTATCTACTCCTTCCGTTTAAACACCCATTTAGCTTCTATTGAGTATCAATAGCATTAAAGCAGATATAATTTACATATTTTGCACATATACACTTTATACCAAATTGGCCCCGTCCTGGGGTCAGAACCTCTACCCCGAGCAGAGGCGTAGCTTCGTTAGGCTCGAGTAGGCACGTGCCTATTGTCATAACATATTTTGACTTAAAATAGGCACACAATGAAAAGTTTGATACATATTTGTAGTGTTTAAGGTGTTTTTGAAAATCTAAAGTTTTTCTTTTCCTTGGATTTTTCTTACACTTTTATTATTTCTTATCTTATACAGATCAGATGATAATGGAATATCTTATACAGATCAGATGATGATGGAATATCTTGTACAGATCAGATGATTATGGAATACGAACTAAAGAACAAGTCACACGTGCAATTGATAAATTTACAAACATAAAATATCAAGTTTACAATTTGCAAAAATCCAAACCCATTTTCTATAAATTATGTGTCGAAAGTAACAAGCCTTTTACTGCCCCTCCCCTCCTTCCCTTTCAGAGATTTCTGAATCCACCACTGAGGACAGAAGTGATTTAGCTTATTTAATATTTACTGTTACAGGAATTACGGTACACGATCCTGTCGTGGCCCAGCCGTCTTTAGTTAAGCGACCGTCACTTGATGCGATACTCTCCGTTGGGGTAGACTGTGTATAGTATACATGTATTCTTGTTTTATTTGAACATTCTAGATCCCATTCAAAGAAAACCCTCAGCATCCAGTGCCATCGGTTTCATTCCATACTATAAATATATAATCTTTGTGACGTCAGCACGTCAAGCCTCGGCTGGTGTACATTTCAGCTCCTCCCAAAACTCGACAGCCTTGGAAAAAAAATGCATGAAAATTGCACGATAGTTGAACGTATCAAAATAAAATGTCCATATTAGCGTAAATACTTTTTCGACATCCCCCTCCAGCAGGAAGGGGCGATCTTTACACCACCTACAATGTACTTCCCTGCCGGCGGAGACAGTGTAATTATACTGACATTATGTTACTGACAAATGATATGACTGTACAGAATTCTTAGTCATTTATTCTATTTGTGTGTCCAGCATGTAATTTTTCGCAGTCATCGACATCTTCAGAATGTCTTTAGCATGTCAACGATTCTTCATTATTACTTTTAAACAATATTTTCCACGACTAAAAACACACACAATGAATATACCAGAAATTACACGTGGAACCAGCGCATGCAATTATTAACTTGTAATCCAATCACACTGCGGACAAAAATACGTACTGCGGGTGTCAATGAACGGAACATGTTAATTATATATCGAATGTGTATCTCTAATGTAATTTTTCTGTTGAAATCTGTTTGCTAACGTATGTGAGCGATTCAATCTTTTGAAAATCAATGTTTGTGTAAATCAGCTAAACAAAAAGCACACACACACAAAATCCACAGGCACCTAAGTATGTAAATTTATATTACTTTAAATAAAATTTATTAATATACTTTAAATGTTTTGATAAAAAAAAAAATTGTGGCATTTATTTTCCCTAAATATGTGGATTTCCTCTCTATCTCATCCCTCTTTTGATTTATGTAATCGTTTCATGCTTTTTGTAAGCTTTAGAGACCGACCTTCTACCGGTATGACAGAAATACACCTTTGGGGGGGGGGGGGGGGGGGGGGGGGGTAATATTCATACTTCAGGTACCTGTGGAAAAAAATCAAGCAGGAAGCAAGAGAGAAGGTGGGTGGGGGGGGGGGGGGGCATTTTTTCAACAATGCAACCTACACTTCAAAACAACGCTAGCTACGCCCTGGCAGGGATCCTGAATTTTACAATTTTAAAATGTAGAAGCTGTCCTCCTCTATATCATTATGCATTTAGTTTTTCTTAAAGATATGCAAATGAATAAAAGAATTTTTTAAAATTGGTCAATTTTCGGCAGTTCTTGTCCCATCCCTAAGAATCCTGAAATTTATGTCCTCCTTGTCCAAAATATGCTTCATACCAACTTTAAAAGGAATCGGAATAGTAATTATCAAGAAGTTAAAACCACTCTATTCTTCACGCATTTAATAACTGACAATTTGGTTCCATCCCATACCAAAATACCCTAATTGAAATTTACAATGTTGGTAGAGGCCTTCCTGTTCATTTAGTTTTTCTTAAACATACATGTATGTGGTTGTAGAGAAGACTTTTGGAAATTGGTAAATTTTTGGCAGTTTTTGCCCCCTTCCTAAGGCACCAGGAATCCAGAAAATTACAATTTAGGTACCCCTTGTCCCAAAGATGCTTCATGCTAAATCTGCAAAGAATTGGAATGGTAGATATCAAGAAGTTAAAAACGTTTAATTGTAAATGCACGACAGACACAGACCAATTATAATAGGTCACCTGAGTTGACTAAAAATGAGTACACACGTTTCAATCGTTACATATATTTTATTTTATGTTCACAACTGTCAACCGTCTTTTAGGACAACAGAATATACACATGTTCATGTATATACACAAATCTCTATTTCCAAAGCTTAATGTCAAAATGCACATGACACATGATAAACACCTTTCATGTTTGGTAATAAATAATACATTTAACATGTATCTCAAATAATTTGCAGTCTTCATTCATGAAGTGATAATTACAGAAAAAAATGTTAAGTCTCTGGAAAAAGATTTCACTTTTGCCCTCTTCATTATAACTAAAGCTACAGACAAATATTTACATGTGCTCTGTTTTCCTCACAGAATTCAGTCACAATACACACAATGGTACAGTTAATTCCATTTACACATTCTGTTTTTACAAACTTTAACACGGCTGCAACTGTTTTTATCAGGAAAATTATCGAAATTGTTTGGTTCAGATTCAATTTTTTTTTTTTACTTTACTTGCATGTACAATAACTCCTATTTTCCAATGGTCCTTTTATTAGAGCCACTATTTAGGAACACTGACGGCCCTGATTTGATTACAATATATAAATGTAAACACACTGGATACATCATGGCAGTGAAAGATAAACATTAGTGATGAATCATTCTACAAGGAATGGCCAAAATATTTCAATGAATGAACCAAACAGCAACTTGCACCAGTACTTCGTATATATCATACAATCAAGTAATAATCATCACAGCACATTCAACTTCGAATTTTGTGAACTTCTATCCCTAAAACAAGCCATAAAGCTCGGTCTAGTTATCACCAATACAACACTTTGGTTAATTTGTTCCTGTTCAACACGTGACATTTCTAAATCAAGGTATTCGTTTCAGTAAAATGATTTCCCTAGATTCCTGGTGCTGTTAGCTATGCTGTGACGGCCGTTGACTTGGGTCTGAGCCCGGCTTGGTCTGTGGGGCTGTCAGGTCCGCCGCCATGTCTTTCTCTGACGTGTAAGCGGCTCCGAGCTCCAGTTCTTCCTTTACAGCCTGTTCGTGCTGCCACATATCCTTCTTCTTGTGTTGACGTATTGCGTCGTTGACTCGGTCGTTGATCATCTGTTCCGTTAATACACCCTCTTCTGAGGCATAGGCTGTCGCCTGTAAACAGTTCAAATTAATATACCGTTAATAAACCAACAATATTTACATTAACTGTTAATATTAACACTAACAAACTGTTAAAATTTAAATTAATAAACTGTTAATATTTACACTGATAAAACATTAATTTTTACGTTAATAAAGCGCTAATATTTACATTAACTAATACCGGTATATTTACGTTAATAAAACATTAATATTTACATTAACCAATACCGGAATATTGTCAATAATAAACTGTTAATATTTACATCAATAAAACGTTAATATTTACGTTAATAAACCGTTAATATTTACACTAACTAATACCAGTATATTGTCAATAATAAACCATTAATATTTACACTAATACCAGTATATTGTCAATAATAAACATTATTTACATTTCCAATGTCTGCGTCCTTGATATATTTACATTACAATTTGTAATAGATATCAAACGCTAATAAATTGGAAATGTAAACACTACAAAATCCTACACGCTCCTCATACACTAATCAACGTTTTGTATACTACTATATCACATCATATAAGTAAACTATGTAAACATGACTGTATGGAACATACATCAACATGCAGGTAACATCAATATGGAACAAATATCTAGTTTGTTGAGGTTTTAAGAAATGTACATATTCATGTTTACTGCTAAATTTCACAATAACCACAATATCTATCTAAGCCCTATTACAGTCAAAAATATCAGATCAAAAGTAATACAGAGATGAAATGGGGACTGAAGTCAAATGAGAATGCAAATTCAGAGAAATGCAATTTCGAAAGTTTGGAGTTGATCTCATCTGCTGGAAAGTTTCACTGAATGTTTTGACTATCGTCCAATCAGAACTTAGCAGGCGGAGCCAAGACACGCTGTCGTGTGAATATAGCAGTTGTAGTAGGTGTTGTGTTCAGGTTAAATTTCTGATTTTTTGGGCACCAAATGAAACCCTTAATGTACTGCATGGTATGGAAGAGAAAGCATGGGCAGGAACATACTAAACATTATGAACTCCGATAAGTCACATAGGAGGAGAAGTGTTCACAAACTATTTTACACCCTCCATCCCTCTTAGATCCACTATAACTTAAAGAATAACGATTGGATCCTCCTGTCCCCACAATATACACATCTGAAAAATGGCATTGAAGTATGGTACAAAGCCCCAAGTCTATCGGATAAGCCATATAGGAAGAGACACGTTCACAAGCTATTCTAACATCCTCCACCCCTTTTAGATTCACTATAACTTTTAGGAAAATAATTGGATCCTCATGTCCCTACAATTTGCACATCTACAAATGGCAATGAAGCATTGTACAAAGTTTCAAATCTATCCAATAAGCCATATAGGAGGAGAAGCATTCACAAGATTTTGTGACAGACGGATGGATGGACAGAAAGTACAAAAACAAGAGGGAAGACATACATGTAAGTAGTCTACATCTGTAAACACAAGTTTTATACGAGTCCGTATCTTACCTGCCAAGCTACTCCCAGCTTCGAAATTTCTCTCCCTGAAAGACCTTCCGTTAATCTGGCTATTTCTGAACACTTAGCACTGTAGTCAAACTCTGCCAACTTTAACCTATAAAAAGACAAAGAAATTCATTTAGTAACCACATTGAGCATTGAGATTTGCTCCGCTATAAATAGACAAAAAAATTTTCTTGGTAACCTACATGTACTTGTATATACTAAATCAGTTTTCTGACATTTGTTCAATTGAACACGATATACAACAGGAAATTTTTTTCTTTAGTTGTATCTACAAATCCTCAAGAGATACCCTAATCAATATGTACACCAAACATGGTCGCTAAAACTTCAAATGTCTACAAAAGTGCACGTTTTGAAAGTTCAATATACAGTACAAGGAATTCACACTTAGTGCGAAATGATATCTATTCCCCTGTGAGATGAAAATAAGAAAACTTTTATTGGCTATAACAAAGCTTGGTTACACCAAACTGTTTTTCGCTGGCCCTGGGGTTCGCTATAAGCCAGGGTTCAACACTAAGGCACGTCCAACCGACTCCGACTAGTAAAAGCTTGGTTCGGTTTAGTGTGTTGTCTTTCGAGATAGCCTGACTGGCTGTGTCGAAATATCACGTTTAAAAAATTGGTTCTCTGGGAACTTTTTCTAAATTTCTGATACTGTGAATATTTTGTATCACTCAGTGACATTAATAGTTCTAGGTCTAATAGACTTAATAGTGAATTGTGACGTTAGCAAATCGTTCTCAAAAAGTATCAGATACTGGCAGTTATTTGTTAATACATGTACATCCATAATTGTTTTACATGTGTAGTAAAAGGAGTGAGAGTGAATATTTATCTTTTGTTTCATCTAATAAATTTATTTTTGTTTATTCTACAATTTATAAAATAGACTAAGGTAGAATACCTTAGAAATGTATGATATCTTAGATGCATTTGTTTTAGCCCCAAAGCTCGCAATTCATATCATAATGTACATCTGTGACGTCATAGTTACATTTGTGTATACATAGCAACCGACTCTAATGGCGTCAATCTATATACAAGGTTTTGTAGTGCTTACAGAAAGAGCTGAGTAGTTACGATTGAACACCTTCTTCACAGGTACCCTTCTCTTACACTACACTAAACTAGTCCCCAAACATTTTTCAACATCTTCTCCTTCACTGGTACCCTTCCCTTATACTACACTAAACTAGTCCCCAAACATCTTTCAGCATCTTCTCCTTCACTGGTACCCTTCCCTTATACTACACTAAACTAGTCCCCAAACATCTCCAATGCCTTTTTCTTCACTGGTACCCTTCCCTTATTTATAGTTTACCTTTTGTCTTCCATGGAAGGTTTGAGGACAAATTGGTCAAAATAGAGCCTGACCAAGCGTTCTCTCTCATCCAGTGTTGGGACTCCGAATTCCACCATCTCGTCGATTCGGTCATTGATGGCCCAGTCAAACTGTTCGGGCTGGTTACTGGCCAATACTAACATAAATCTAAAAAGAAACACAATATCTATAAACACTTTTCAAATATGCAGCTCGAATTGTTGTGATGTGTCAGCTTGAATTGATTGTTGTGATGTTAAAATACATGAACGATGTTTTCACATCTCATTATTTTTTTAACACGTGGCATAGTTATCAGTCACCTGAGCATCACTGGCCACAAAGACTACAAAATCTATATTAATACTTTTATTCTGTTCCACATATCTAAGTTAAATTCTAATATTCAGTAGCTGCAGTATAAAACAGAAGTGTTCATTTGCAAAAAACATAAACACAATTGATTTTCATATTGTATCAGCAAAATTAAAGAAGTCTTTCAAATGATAAAGACAGTTGATTATTTAATGACTTAGGAGACCTAAAAATGGCTGATTTTAACAAGCAAGTATATGTAGTCTTAACATCAGACAATATCTACAACCTTCGATATCTTCACCAACTGAAATCATGGCCATTTTCTCATGAATTTGAACAAGGTACACATGAATCTTGAAGTATATAGTACGACTATTTTAATGGCTGGGAATATTCCGACATATAGGCAAGTAACACGTGAATATAAAAGTAAATTTAATGTTTGAAAATCCATGAGAGTATGAACAGCAATCATCCACGTCAGCATACTTTAACACTCTGTACAGCAATGATCCACGTCAGCATACTTTAATGCTCTGTACAGCAATGATCCACGCCAGCATACTGTAACACTCTGTAACGCTCTGTACAGCAATGATCCACGTCAGCATACTTTAACACTCTGTACAGCAATGATCCACGTCAGCATATTTTAACGCTCTGTACAGCAATGATCCACGCCAGCATACTTTAACACTCTGTACAGCAATGATCCACGCCAGCATACTATAACGCTCTGTACAGCAATGATCCACGCCAGCATACTTTAATGCTCTGTACAGCAATGATCCACGCCAGCATACTTTAATGCTCTGTACAGCAATGATCCACGCCAGCATACTATAACGCACTGTACAGCAATGATCCACATCAGCATACTTTAACGCTCTGTACAGCAATGATCCACGTCAGCATACTTTAACGCTCTGTACAGCAATCATCCACATCAGCATACTTTAATGTTCTGTACAGTAATGATCCACGTCAGCATACTTTCACGCTCTGTACAGCAATGATCCACGCCAGCATACTTTAACGCTCTTCATGATGTATGCTGTTCACACTCTCCTGTGTTTTTTTATTTCTTTTAAAGTACACCAGATTCAAGGGTTTTAGATAATGTGTTAAAAATGAATAATTGCTTATCAGACTGTACGACAGAGGAAGGCGTTAAATATAATAAATGATATTTACTTATTAGATTGTGCGACAGAGGAAGGCGTTCAATATAATTAATGATATTTACTGATTAGACTGTTTGATAGAGGAAGGTGTTCAATATAATGAATGATATTTACTTAGAGTAAGGCGTTCAATATAATGAATGATATTTACTAATTAGATTGTGCAACAGAGGAAGGTGTTCAATATAATGAATGATATTTACTTACAGACCTGTTTACCCCTTATGAAAGCTGTCAGTAAGATTGTCAGTATTTTTGGTAGTCTGTCATTACATAGTCACCGGTGAGTGCCGCAAAGCGGCACGAACCTGCTAGGGGGGTCTGGCATGCCCCCCCAGAAAATTTTGAAAAATTAGATGCCATTTCCTGCTATCTGAGAGCTCCTGAAATCAGATTCAGAGGTTTATAAAGATGAAAATATACTAAGTATTTTAGTTTAATTTTTTAAAAGTATGCTGAAGACCTTGTTGAGACCTCTCAATTTGTAAATTTCCCTAATATTTTTCATGCATATGTAGTACGGTTTCTCTGACACTTACCTCATATCTTTTAATTTTTAAACATCAGATCAATTAGCACTAGTCTACTTTTCTTGACTCATCAAATTACCCCTTTTTAAATTACTTTGCTTTCCTTGAATACTCAATTTAAGTACGTTCATGATCATCAGCTGCTTTCCGTTTTGACATGGTTTGTCACCATGCTGTATTAATCTCGATCTTTTACATGCTTTAATATGTTTCTATTTCATAAAGCGCTTAGATGACTTTGATCTTTAAAAGTTAATAATTTTCTAGATCGAATTTTGACGAAACGATTTTTTTTTTACCGATTATTGTTTTTGACCGTATTTTCGCGACCAATCACCGTAAAACGTATTTTTTTTTAACTTTTACCGTAAAAAATACAGCGAAAACGTACAAGTAAACAGGTCTGTACTTAGAGTAAGGCGTTCAATATAATGAATGATATTTACTAATTAGATTGTGCAACAGAGGAAGGTGTTCAATATAATGAATGATATTTACTTAGAGTAAGGCGTTCAATATAATTAATGATATTTACTAATTAGATTGTGCAACAGAAGAAGGTGTTCAATATAATGAATGATATTTACTTAGAGTAAGGCATTCAATATAATGATATTTACTAGAAGGCGTTCAATATAATGAATGATATTTACTAGAAGGTGTTCAATATAATGAATGATATTTAGTTATTAGACTGTTTGATAAAGGAAGGCGTTCAATATAATGAATGATATTTACTTATTAGACTGCTCTCCTGTTCGATAGAGGAAGGCGTTCAGCGTGGCCCTCATATCCTCACTGATGAGTTCCTGAAAAAAATATTAAGATGCAAATTCAAAATACACAATAAATCTTAAAATTCTTGGAACAGAAAAATGGCAATTCAATAATTTCTCGCTGTACAATCCAATTTTGTGTACCTTGCTTCTTTTCCTGAGAAATGCATCTGCTTCATCGACAAATAATAGCACCCTGTCAAAAATTTCAAAAATGAAAGTGAAACCTGGTTGATCAAACATTCTCAGGGAATACAGAGTATAATGGAATAAAAAGTGTAAAATACAATGAAATTGAAAATGAAAATAAGGGTCGGAAAACCCAGTTAAGCGGATTATACAGGTGTCATATCAGGTAGTTCTCAGTGTAATTAAGCAATCAACCACATCCTAAACTCACAGATTAACTTGTTAAGCATCTCTTAACACATTACATGTAGAACTAACACCTGTATATTTTCTTCATACTTTCAGAAGAAATCACTTTAATTTTGCATAAGTTTACTTAAAGGGGCATTAGCTGTGAAAGTGATGGCAACCATTTTTCTCTCAAAATCTCTCAAAGGCAGAGGAATATATATCAATGACTAATAAAACCATTTATTTTGTATAAAAACAAGGGAAACCTAATAAAACTATGTTAAATAACTGATTCTAGTGTAAAGAAATATATAAAGGAAGAACTATTGTCTTGCAAGACAATTATTATCTAATCATAAAAATTACATATTCATGTGCTTATTTTGAGGTTAAAAAGTGTTTGAAATGATTAAATACTGGTGTTATTACTGAAATACATAATTTAGAGCAATTTTCATTAAATTTAAAATTTGGTGACAAAACGACAGTTAATGCTCCTTTAAAGGACACATCTCGTGTTTTCAAAGTATACAGAATTATCTGCATTTTGTCTTCCTTATGCTTATAGAAATTAATTGTAATAGTTCGTTCACTGAAGTATTGCGATAATTTGCCACAATACGGACTTAAATCTAAGCCCCGATTTCAAAAAGCCTAGTTAATTAAATAGGTAGTCACGTGGTACAGTGACGTCATATGCGACCTTCGTCGATCAACTTGTTGTAATAGTAGTGTTAGATATTTTTAAAAACTCGGGTTTTAGGGGCCTAATTTATTTACCATGGATAACATTTATTTCGATGTTGACAAATTTCCCGAGTCTTATATCTTTTAGCCACCAGTGCATACAAATAGCGACCCAAATGTAGCGAGGAAAGCGAATATGAAATCTGCCTAAATTTGCGAATAAATAATGTTTACATGGGATCACTGTCTAAACACTATTTGGGAATGCCATTTCTGTAAACAACTGTAATTAGCGTTGTTGCTTTTCTAAAACAAACAGTGCAATTATTATAAAATTTATTTTTGGAGAAGTTAGATAGGCCTAAATTATAATACGATTATGTAGCATTGACAACTAGGCCTTCTGTCACGGGTGCATTTTGGGGGAAAAAATATAATAAAAATGATCAAACTTATTGTGAAAATCACAATACTTTTAAATCATTTTATTCAAGCAATTTTATTAATCATTATATTTTGTTATCTACACGTTGTTACTTAGGAAGTGGGAGCGCGGCGTGCTGTTGTTGTAAACACGTACGCGTTCCTTAAAAAAAAAAATGAAAGCATTATAATTCAATTCAAAGTTGGGAAATATCATATTTTATTATTTATAATTGAAAGTTCTATTATCTTTTATCTTTAAATTTCGTTTTTAAAACTACCAGTTGGTAGACACTGCTAGCAAAGTTCTGTCTATATGTTGTTACAAGGTGAAGGTCAGTTGGTGCGAGTGTGTATTGAATTTGAGAGCAGAACGGAATGCATATGCGGTAGGCCTATATGTAACAGTGCGAAGCTTCGATAGAACCATTTTCTCGCAGTTTATATACGTCTTTGTCCAAGAGCTTGTTTGAAAAAGTACAGGGACAAATTCTACTGGGGGTTTTTATGGCAAAGTCGTCGTGCCGACAAAAAATATTCACGTCTTGTCCCTCATACCTTCCTTCGAAAATTGAAAAAAACATAGTCCAAATCATCTCTACTGACAGCAAGTACACCCTTAAACGGCACAAAACACCCCAATGCAGTGTTATTTACAAGCCGTTAATGTAATAATTGTTTGTTTGTCAATTAAATCTAATCTGTTTATGAAATGTCTAACAACTGTTTTCAAATCTTCTCGCTCGAGGTCGCATATGACGTCACAGATAATGGCGCGTAAAATATCGAAGAAAATATGCATATCGCAAGATTTGAATTTCATCGCTATCAAACTCGAAAACTACGCAAACTGTTTCTTTTAAAACACATGTAAAGTAGTTTTAGGCATGAAATGAATTAAATTTGCTGAAAAAATTAAAAAGTTTAAAAACATGCGATGTGTCCTTTAATATATATAACCAGTTGTTCTCAACGTTAAATTGATGGTAAAAATTCAAAGTTTAATTAAAACGTTGACATATTGCATGTTAAACAATCTGTACTTAATTACTGTTACTTGAATTAACAAATGTTAGAAAAATGGTAACGCAAAGCTTCATTTAACTTTCAATTAACGTTGACACATTCGGTTTATTTTGATTTCTGAAAAACACTACCCCCTCAGTGTTTACTGAGCCACATCGAGACAGATATTTCATCCATGCATCGCTCTCTTGTCCTTACCCTCTCCGGCTGGCCTTGGACCAGTCAAACACTTTGTGCATTGCAGTCACGCCCTCTTTACCCATGGGGGCTACATCTCCTCCGGTCATTATAGCATAATCCATACCCGAGTGCTGGGCAAGGCTCTGAAATTAACAAGTTATATTTTATTTTCAAAATACTATACATGTAGTGTAAAAGGAACATTTTGTATTTCCCTCTCAAATTAGACAAGTTTGCGAGACACAATGTACCTCGTGGTTCATTGACCTTGACCTCTGCATTGAAAACCTGATCTCTCAAAAGTTACATTGAAAATTTTAGAACATGAACCCATCTGGAGTTTAAAATATCAATGGAAATTAAAAACTATTAATATTTCAAACTTCAAATAGGTTCATGTTCTAAAATTCAATTTTTATGGCATTGTATTTCGAGACACTGACAGGTAAAACTGTTTGGTTGAAAAGTTTCCAGAGAGCAACTCTGCACTCTTTCTCTGCTTGTATTTTGTCAGTCATTGGATTTCCTTGCTCCAGGGACGTAAAATGTAAACAATCTCATTAATGACCCCAGTCTCACTTTTTCACATGCACCCATGGCAGTTTATCAAGATATAGACCTTTGTAATAAAAACACCGTGGCAAATGGCGATAACGAAGATGGAGCTTTAATGAGAATTTTAAGTAATAGGAAAAACGTTTTAGAAATATGCGGTGTCATAACGAAAATGGTGATGAATTGAGTGGCAATAATTCCAGAATTAACTTCTATAAAAGTGAGACTTATACTAAAAGTGAGCTTGTCTAGCACAACCAAGAAAATAACAGAAATTAGACCTGAATAAAAAGTGATGAAAGTTCTGTAGCTTCTAACAAAGAGCAGATAACTCTGTCACACAAAAACACACCATACCTTGGCAAACATTGTTTTCCCTGTTCCTGGAGGACCATACATTAACAAATTTCTGTAAAATCCCTTGTTTTTCTTTGTGTGTCTGGTTGCTATGGCTATGTCTCGAAGTCTTTCTTCAAGTTCTGGCTGAAAGGAGCAAAAGAGAGAGATGTGCATTATAAATACATGAAGGTCTGTAATATGCTGGAAGAGTTCTCTTCTCTTTATCGTAATAACAACCCCCTTTCCACTTGCTTTTAAATAACACCTCCCTTTCCACTTACTTTTAAATATCACCTCCCTTTCCACTTGCTTTTAAATATCACCTCCCTTTCCACTTATGTGTTTTTAATAACACCTCCCTTTCCACTTATTTGCTTTTTTTTTTAATGAAACCTCCCTTTCCACTTACTTGTTCTTTTAATAACACCCCCCTTTCCACTTACTTGCTTTTTTTAATGAAACCTCCTTTCCACTTGTTCTTTTAATAACACCCCCCTTTCCACTTACTTTTAAAATGATTCCTTTTAGTGCATCTTCTGGTTTATTAACAATTCTTTTGACTGTCTGAAAGTAAATGCATTGTACACGTGACGACTGACATATATGGATGTCGGGTGGTGTCATTATAAAATCATATTTCATCTGGTGGCCCCCAGGCTTGGATTTCTTGAAAAAATCTCAAATTTAAGCTTGAGTTTTCTATTATTTGAGCAGTCAAAATTTGAGTAAAATCTCGGACTCAAGTCTAAGTTTTGGATTTTTTTCTTGAGATATCCAGACCAGGTGTACACTAAATAAATAATGAAATATCTAGTAATAATATAGTGACCACCATATATCAATTTGATGGCCACCAGATTTATACATGTTGTAAATAAACAAACATTCCGAGAGTATTGCACAGTAATACATACATGTAGCTGCAATAATGTAGCCCTATCCGATTTTTTTTATTCTGACGTTTTCGGGATAGGACTACAATTCCATAGGATCTCCGTAATGGTGCAAAATAATTTTATGAATAACCGATAATAAGCTCCGTCTATTAGACCCAAATCTTGTTTATACCAAAATGAGTACCAACTTTGTGCATAATAAAATATTGTTTAAATTTAACTTCGTGCATGGGCATGTCTAACAAAGGTGTTTTTCATTAAACGTCATGTGCAGCATGCAAAATTCTTCGTCTGCTCCGCCATGCTTGTTATCGCGAGATCTCGTGGGTGGATCTACTGAAAAAACTAAACAATTGACAATCTGCACGAAAATCTCGAGCCATTCCGACAAAGAAAGGAAAATCATATGGTTGCAGAAATAATTTACACTCTGCTGTTCGTTTTATAACTTGATATTAAATCTAAACCTTTTCAATACCGACGAAATAGCTTTCGCCTCCGTACTTGTCCATTGATGTAAATACTACCTTATATGGCATATGCAAATAACTTGACAATCGGAAGTTGAAACTTCAGTACATCAAACATGGTGCACAAATAAGAATCGAGAAATTGGAATTTATCAAAATTGTTGAAAAAGGTAGAATACAGCCTCAAAAATCATAAGTTGCGGGTTGTAAATTTATATATTGACTAAGAAACATAGAATATCATTTTATTTACATAAAGAAAGTCAGCAATTGTTTAGACTGATTGAAAATGTTGCTGTACTGAATCCCTCCTGCATTCGCACCATTACGGAGATCCTAAGGAGTTGTAGCCCCCCCCCCCTCCCCCCCCCCCCAAAAAAAAAATTGGAGAGGGCTACATTATTGCAGCTAAGCAATACATAGTCCCCTACAAGCAGAAAAATCTTTTTATGAGAATTGAATGCAAACTTAATGCATAATTTATTCAAAATTCAATCTAAATATTTAATAGAGTCAAAATATCTCCAAGTGCAAATAATTTCTAAGTCCATGAGCCATAACTCGGCAAAAATGAAATGGACAGTACTGGAATATAATTTGAAAATGGTATGTAACATGTCATGGTAAAGCAATGTACCAAACATCTGCAATAAAAAAAAAAAAAAAATTCTAAGTTCAAGGGCCATAACTCAGCTAATAAGCAATGGACTGAAACAAAATTTGAACTTGATCAGCAACCTGCCATGGTAAAGCAATGCACCGTATGAGACATTCCTAGCAAAAAAGGCCCTTATCTTATCCAACAATGTTTAACAAATGAAATATATAGTAATGATATGATAACCACCATTTATTTATCTGGTGCCTGCTACTAATACAGGACGCCTGCCAAATAATTGCCTACAAAACAAGCTATTGAATTTTTTTTCTCTGTCTCTGTCAAAAACTGTAAATATTTACCATACAAAAAGAAAGATACAATGTACATGTATTCTTTTGCTCATGAATATTTTTTCCCCAAACCATCTGACCTGCCTTACCTTTATGGGGTGTTTGATGACCTCTCCTACGGTCAGTCTGGAGGTTTCCCTGACGAGTGACGGTGTCCCTAGTCTGGCCTCCACGTAGCGGGCAGTCACGCCCGTCCCATGCTTGGCTGCATAAATACCCACTGCAGCCATCGTTATTCCAAACGCCTGTGTTAAAATTCATGCATGATTTCATAGAGAAGACACAAGTAGAGAACTATTGTTATTTATAGATCTCGTGTTTAATATAAATAACTGTATACATGTTATATAGATCTCGTGTTTAATATAAATATAGATCTCGTGTTTAATATAAATATAGATCTCGTGTTTAATATAAATAACTGTATACATGTTATGTAGATCTCGTGTTTAATATAAATAACTGTATACGTGTTATGTAGATCTAATAACTGTATACGTGTTATGTAGATCTCATGTTTAATATAAATAACTGTATACGTGTTTAATATAAAAAACTGTATACGTGTTATGTAGATCTATTGTTCTCGTGTTTAATATAAATAACTGTATACGTGTTATATAGATCTCGTGTTTAATATAAATAACTGTATACGTGTTATGTAGATTTATAGATCTCGTGTTTAATATAAATAACTGTATACGTGTTATGTAGATCTATTGATCTCGTGTTTAATATAAAAAACTGTATACGTGTTATGTAGATCTATTGTTCTCGTGTTTAATATAAATAACTGTATACGTGTTATATAGATCTCGTGTTTAATATAAATAACTGTATATTTGTTATGTAGATTTATAGATCTCGTGTTTAATATAAATAACTGTATACGTGTTATGTAGATCTATTGATCTCATGTTTAATATAAATAACTGTATAAGTGTTATGTAGATCTATTGATCTCATGTTTAATATAAATAACTGTATACATGTTATGTAGATCTATTGTTCTCGTGTTTAATATAAATAACTGTATACATGTTATATAGATCTCGTGTTTAATATAAATAACTGTATACGTGTTATGTAGATCTCATGTTTAATATAAATAACTGTATACATGTTATATAGATCTCATGTTTAATATAAATAACTGTATACGTGTTATGTAGATCTATTGATCTCATGTTTAATATAAATAACTGTATACGTGTTGTGTAGATCTATAGATCTCATGTTTAATATAAATAACTGTATACATGTTATGTAGATCTATTGATCTCATGTTTAATATGAATAACTGTATACATGTTATGTAGATCTATTGATCTCGTGTTTAATATAAATAACTGTATACATGTTATGTAGATCTATTGATCTCATGTTTAATATAAATAACTGTATACGTGTTATATAGATCTCGTGTTTAATATAAATAACTGTATACGTGTTATGTAGATCTAATGATCTCGTGTTTAATATAAATAACTGTATACGTGTTATGTAGATCTATAGATCTCATGTTTAATATAAATAACTGTATACGTGTTATGTAGATCTATTGATCTCATGTTTAATATAAATAACTGTATACATGTTATGTAGATCTATTGATCTCATGTTTAATATAAATAACTGTAAACATGTTATGTAGATCTCGTGTTTAATATCAATAACTGTATACATGTTATGTAGATCTATTGATCTCATGTTTAATATAAATAACTGTATACGTGTTATGTAGATCTATTGATCTCATGTTTAATATAAATAACTGTATACGTGTTATGTAGATCTCATGTTTAATATAAATAACTGTATACGTGTTATGTAGATCTATTGATCTCATGTTTAATATAAATAACTGTATACATGTTATGTAGATCTATTGATCTCATGTTTAATATAAATAACTGTATACATGTTATGTAGATCTATTGCTCTCGTGTTTAATATAAATAACTGTATACGTGTTATGTAGATCTATTGATCTCATGTTTAATATAAATAACTGTATACGTGTTATGTAGATCTATTGATCTCGTATTTAATATAAATAACTGTATACGTGTTATGTAGATCTATTGATCTCATGTTTAATATAAATAACTGTATATGTGTTATGTAGATCTATTGATCTCGTATTTAATATAAATAACTGTATACATGTTATGTAGATCTATTGATCTCATGTTTAATATAAATAACTGTATACGTGTTATGTAGATCTCATGTTTAATATAAATAACTGTATACGTGTTATGTAGATCTCATGTTTAATATAAATAACTGTATACGTATTATGTAGATCTCATGTTTAATATAAATAACTGTATACGTGTTATGTACATCAATTGATCTCATGTTTAATATAAATAACTGTATACATGTTATGTAGATCTATTGATCTCATGTTTAATATAAATAACTGTATACATGTTATGTAGATCTATTGATCTCATGTTTAATATAAATAACTGTATACGTGTTATGTAGATCTATTGATCTCATGTTTAATATAAATAACTGTATACATGTTATGTAGATCTATTGTTCTCGTGTTTAATATAAATAACTGTATACGTGTTATGTAGATCTATTGATCTCATGTTTAATATAAATAACTGTATACGTGTTATGTAGATCTATTGATCTCATGTTTAATATAAATAACTGTATACCTGTTATGTAGATCTATTGATCTCGTGTTTAATATAAATAACTGTATACGTGTTATGTAGTTCTATTGATCTCGTGTTTAATATAAATAACTGTATACGTGTTATGTAGATCTCATGTTTAATATAAATAACTGTATACGTGTTATGTAGATCTATTGATCTCATGTTTAATATAAATAACTGTATACGTGTTATGTAGATCTATTGATCTCGTGTTTAATATAAATAACTGTATACGTGTTATGTAGTTCTATTGATCTCGTGTTTAATATAAATAACTGTATACGTGTTATTTAGATCTATTGATCTCATGTTTAATATAAATAACTGTATACGTGTTATGTAGATCTATTGTTCTCATGTTTAATATAAATAACTGTATACGTGTTATGTAGTTCTATTGATCTCGTGTTTAATATAAATAACTGTATACGTGTTATGTAGATCTCATGTTTAATATAAATAACTGTATACGTGTTATGTAGTTCTATTGATCTCGTGTTTAATATAAATAACTGTATACGTGTTATGTAGATCTATTGATCTCATGTTTAATATAAATAACTGTATACGTGTTATGTAGTTCTATTGATCTCGTGTTTAATATAAATAACTGTATACGTGTTATGTAGATCTATTGATCTCATGTTTAATATAAATAACTGTATACATGTTATGTAGATCTATTGATCTCATGTTTAATATAAATAACTGTAAACGTGTTATGTAGATCTATTGATCTCGTGTTTAATATAAATAACTGTATACGTGTTATGTAGATCTATTGATCTCGTGTTTAATATAAATAACTGTATACGTGTTGTGTAGATCTATTGATCTCGTGTTTAATATAAATAACTGTATACATGTTATGTAGATCTATTGATCTCATGTTTAATATAAATAACTGTATACATTTTATGTAGATCTATTGATCTCATGTTTAATATAAATAACTGTATACGTGTTATGTAGATCTATTGATCTCGTGTTTAATATAAATAACTGTATACGTGTTATGTAGATCTCATGTTTAATATAAATAACTGTATACATGTTATGTAGATCTATTGATCTCATGTTTAATATAAATAACTGTATACATGTTATGTAGATCTATTGATCTCATGTTTAATATAAATAACTGTATACGTGTTATATAGATCTATTGATCTCATGTTTAATATCAATAACTGTATACGTGTTATGTAGATCTATTGATCTCATGTTTAATATAAATAACTGTATACATGTTATGTAGATCTATTGATCTCGTGTTTAATATAAATAACTGTATAAGTGTTATGTAGATCTATTGATCTCATGTTTAATATAAATAACTGTATACATGTTATATAGATCTCGTGTTTAATATAAATAACTGTATACATGTTATGTAGATTTATTGATCTCATGTTTAATATAAATAACTGTATACATGTTATGTAGATCTATTGATCTCATGTTTAATATAAATAACTGTATACGTGTTATATAGATCTATTGATCTCATGTTTAATATAAATAACTCTATACGTGTTATATAGATCTATTGATCTCATGTTTAATATAAATAACTGTATACATGTTATGTAGATCTATTGATCTCGTGTTTAATATAAATAACTGTATAAGTGTTATGTAGATCTATTGATCTCATGTTTAATATAAATAACTGTATACGTGTTATGTAGATCTATAGATCTCGTGTTTAATATAAATAACTGTATACGTGTTATGTAGATTTATTGATCTCATGTTTAATATAAATAACTGTATACATGTTATGTAGATCTATTGATCTCATGTTTAATATAAATAACTGTATACGTGTTATGTAGATCTATTGATCTCGTGTTTAATATAAATAACTGTATACGTGTTATGTAGATCTATTGATCTCATGTTTAATATAAATAACTGTATACATGTTATGTAGATCTATTGATCTCGTGTTTAATATAAATAACTGTATACATGTTTAATATAAATAACTGTATACATGTTATATAGATCTATTGATCTCATGTTTAATATAAATAACTGTATACATGTTATGTATATCTATTGTTCTCGTGTTTAATATAAATAACTGTATACGTGTTATGTAGTTCTATTGATCTCATGTTAATATAAATAACTGTATACATGTTATGTAGAATAGATCTCATGTTTAATATAAATAACTGTATACGTGTTATGTAGATCTATTGATCTCATGTTTAATATAAATAACTGTATACGTGTTATGTAGTTCTATTGATCTCATGTTTAATATAAATAACTGTATACATGTTATGTAGATCTATTGATCTCATGTTTAATATAAATAACTGTATACATGTTATGTAGATCTATTGTTCTTGTGTTTAATATAAATAACTGTATACATGTTATGTACATCTATTGTTCTCATGTTTAATATAAATAACTGTATACGTGTTATGTAGATCTCGTGTTTAATATAAATAACTGTATACATGTTATGTAGATCTATTGTTCTTGTGTTTAATATAAATAACTGTATACGTGTTATGTAGATCTATTGATCTCGTGTTTAATATAAATAACTGTATACATGTTTAATATAAATAACTGTATACGTGTTATGTAGATCTCATGTTTAATATAAATAACTGTATACATGTTATGTAGTTCTATTGATCTCATGTTTAATATAAATAACTGTATACATGTGATGTAGATCTATTCTTCTCATGTTTAATATAAATAACTGTATACGTGTTATGTAGATCTATTGATCTCATGATTAATATAAATAACTGTATACATGTTATGTAGGTCTATTGATCTCACGTTTAATATAAATATTGTTCTCATGTTTAATATAAATAACTGTATACGTGTTATGTAGATCTATTGATCTCGTGTTTAATATAAATAACTGTATACATGTTATGTAGATCTATTGATCTCATGTTTAATATAAATAACTGTATACATGTTATGTAGATCTATTGATCTCGTGTTTAATATAAATAACTGTATACGTGTTATGTAGATCTATTGATCTCATGTTTAATATAAATAACTGTATACGTGTTATGTAGATCTATTGATCTCGTGTTTAATATAAATAACACGTATATAAATAACTGTATACGTGTTATGTAGATCTATTGATCTCATGTTTAATATAAATAACTGTATACATGTTATGTAGATCTATTGATCTCATGTTTAATATAAATAACTGTATACATGTTATGTAGATCTCGTGTTTAATATCAATAACTGTATACGTGTTATGTAGATCTATTGATCTCATGTTTAATATAAATAACTGTATACGTGTTATGTAGATCTATTGATCTCATGTTTAATATAAATAACTGTATACGTGTTATGTAGATCTCATGTTTAATATAAATAACTGTATACGTGTTATGTAGATCTATTGATCTCATGTTTAATATAAATAACTGTATACATGTTATGTAGATCTATTGATCTCATGTTTAATATAAATAACTGTATACATGTTATGTAGATCTATTGTTCTCGTGTTTAATATAAATAACTGTATACGTGTTATGTAGATGTATTGATCTCATGTTTAATATAAATAACTGTATACATGTTATGTAGATCTATTGATCTCATGTTTAATATAAATAACTGTATACATGTTATGTAGATCTATTGATCTCATGTTTAATATAAATAACTGTATACATGTTATGTAGATCTATTGATCTCATGTTTAATATAAATAACTGTAAACGTGTTATGTAGATCTATTGATCTCGTGTTTAATATAAATAACTGTATACGTGTTATGTAGATCTATTGATCTCGTGTTTAATATAAATAACTGTATACGTGTTGTGTAGATCTATTGATCTCGTGTTTAATATAAATAACTGTATACATGTTATGTAGATCTATTGATCTCATGTTTAATATAAATAACTGTATACATTTTATGTAGATCTATTGATCTCATGTTTAATATAAATAACTGTATACGTGTTATGTAGATCTATTGATCTCGTGTTTAATATAAATAACTGTATACGTGTTATGTAGATCTCATGTTTAATATAAATAACTGTATACATGTTATGTAGATCTATTGATCTCATGTTTAATATAAATAACTGTATACATGTTATGTAGATCTATTGATCTCATGTTTAATATAAATAACTGTATACGTGTTATATAGATCTATTGATCTCATGTTTAATATCAATAACTGTATACGTGTTATGTAGATTTATTGATCTCATGTTTAATATAAATAACTGTATACATGTTATGTAGATCTATTGATCTCGTGTTTAATATAAATAACTGTATAAGTGTTATGTAGATCTATTGATCTCATGTTTAATATAAATAACTGTATACATGTTATATAGATCTCGTGTTTAATATAAATAACTGTATACATGTTATGTAGATTTATTGATCTCATGTTTAATATAAATAACTGTATACATGTTATGTAGATCTATTGATCTCGTGTTTAATATAAATAACACGTATATAAATAACTGTATACGTGTTATGTAGATCTATTGATCTCATGTTTAATATAAATAACTGTATACATGTTATGTAGATCTATTGATCTCATGTTTAATATAAATAACTGTATACATGTTATGTAGATCTCGTGTTTAATATCAATAACTGTATACGTGTTATGTAGATCTATTGATCTCATGTTTAATATAAATAACTGTATACGTGTTATGTAGATCTATTGATCTCATGTTTAATATAAATAACTGTATACGTGTTATGTAGATCTCATGTTTAATATAAATAACTGTATACGTGTTATGTAGATCTATTGATCTCATGTTTAATATAAATAACTGTATACATGTTATGTAGATCTATTGATCTCATGTTTAATATAAATAACTGTATACATGTTATGTAGATCTATTGTTCTCGTGTTTAATATAAATAACTGTATACGTGTTATGTAGATCTCATGTTTAATATAAATAACTGTATACATGTTATGTAGATCTCGTGTTTAATATAAATAACTGTATACATGTTATGTAGATTTATTGATCTCATGTTTAATATAAATAACTGTATACATGTTATGTAGATCTATTGATCTCGTGTTTAATATAAATAACACGTATAATGCATTCCAGAATAAAAAAGGAAATTCCAGGAGTACTTTTTCTGGGTTTTAGAGCAAATCTGTCATAGGGTAAACGAATTAAGATAGAGGAATGTTCTCCTATCTCAAATGTTGATGGAGTAACATTACTCTATCCTCTGTGGATCTTATTGCTCAAAATCTCTGATAGAGGAATGTTCTCCTATCTCCAATGATGATGTAGTAACATTACTCTATCTTCAATGATCCCATGATAGAGGAATATTCTCCTATCTCAAATGCTGATGGAGTAACATTACTCTATCTTCTATGGATCTTATTGCTCAAACTCTCTGATAGAGGAATGTTCTCCTATCTCAAATGCTGATGTAGTAACATTACTCTATCTTCTATGGACCTTATTGCTCAAAATCTCTGATAGAGGAATGTTCTCCTATCTCCAATGATGATGTAGTAACATTACTCTATCTTCAATGATCTTATTGCTCAAAATCTCTGATAGAGGAATATTCTCCTATCGCAAATGCTGATGGAGTAACATTACTCTATCTTCTATGGATCTTATTGCTCAAAATCTCTAATAGAGGAATATTCTCCTATCTCCAAAGATGATGTAGTAACATTACTCTATCCGCTGTGGATCTTATTGCTCAAAATCTCTGATAGAGGAATATTCTCCTATCTCCAGTGATGATGTAGTAACATTCGCTATCTTCTGTGGAACCTATGATAGAGGAATGTTCTATCTCAATGCTGATGTAGTAACATTACTCTATCCTCTGTGGATCTTATTGCTCAAAATCTCTGATAGAGGAATATTCTCCAAACGCAAATGCTGATGGAGTAACATTACTCTATCTTTTATGGATCGTATTGCTCAAAATCTCTGATAGAGGAATATTCTCCTATCTCCAATGGTGATGTAGTAACATTACTCTATCTTCTGTGGAACCTATGATAGAGGAATGTTCTCCTATCTCAAATGCTGATGGAGTAACATTACTCTATCTTCTATGGATCTTATTGCTCAAAATATCTGATAGAGGAATATTCTCCTATCTCCAATGATGATGTAGTAACATTACTCTATCTTCTGTGGAACCTATGATAGAGGAATGTTCTCCTATCTCAAATGCTGATGGAGTAACATTACTCTATCTTCTATGGATCTTGTTCAAAATCTCACCGCGGTGGCCGAGAGGTTAGAGTGTTCAACCTGCATGCGGAAGGCTGGGGTTTGAATCCCGGCTGGGGTTTGAATCCCGGCCACGGCAGACCACAGCCTTAAGTCGTTAAAATAGGTAGTGACAGTTCCATCGCCAAACGCTCGGCATCAGCTGTGAATGTCACGGTTCCTCGAAGATTACCTTAAAAACGGATGTCCCGTGTCACAGTGTGTGTGTCACGCTAAAGAACCTGAATGTTCTCCCATCTCAAATGTTGATGTAGTAACATATAGAGGAATGTTCTCCTATCTCAAATGTTGATGTAGTAACATTACTCTATCTTCTGTGGATCCTATGATTGAGGAATATTCTCCTATCTCAAATGTTGATGGAGTAACATTACTCTATCTTCTGTGGAACCTATGGTAGAGGAATATTCTCCTATTTCCAATGTTGATGAAGTAACATTACTCTATCTTCTATGGATCTTGTTGTACAGAAAAGTCTTAATAATTAGAAACTCTAATATTGTCTTTGTAAAGCACATGCTATCTGTGTATGTACTGCACTGTCTTAACAGTTGCTTGTTAAGGGGCATCCTAAACACTATTGTATTCATAACTTAATGTTTGGTAAGAAAATCAATTTGATAAGGGAACTGTATCTTCTCTCAATGATCATGATATAAAGAATTTCTATGAACACACACACACACACACACACATATACATGCATTAGGGCATTGGTAAAGGGGTGGCAATCGCCGTCCCGATAATTTTGAAAACAAAATTGAAAACAAAAATGCAAAATTTGGAGAGGCGATATCTGCTAATTGGAGCGGTGAGTATAACGCGATCTGTGGTCAATAGAGCGGCAAAATGCGAAAGCCATTGTTTACACTAGCTGATGAAAATGGGATCTAAAATTAAGTGATAAGAAAATGCCTTCTTGCTGTAAAAGAACCAATTTAGCAATACTGCTAACACAAACTTTCTGTCAATTCAATGAACAGGATATATGTATAATAAAATACATAATGGTAGAAGGCCAATCTCTAAAGCTTACAAAAGTATGAAACAATTAATTACATAGAATATTGAAAGAAGGATGAGGTAGACAGGGAATCCACACATTTCAGAGAAATTATCGCCACAAGAAATTATTTATAAAGTGGGGGAGGATGTAAGTAGTATCCATGCTTCAGGTGCCTGCATGTGGATGAATGCTCTGGATTTCTTTCATAATATAATTTCAATTCCTTAGACTAATAATTTTGTCACATGCATCATCCAATTCGGATTTCATGAAAATAAAGTTACAATTTACATTACCAATTTATTTAAGATTTTCAAATATGACAGGAAAATTACAATAACATAAATGTGATGTGTTTATAAGTTATAAAGGAACGTGATATCTTCTGTCCCCTCAAGAATTTTACTTTTTATCAATGGTGGAGAGAGAGAGAGAGAGAGAGAGAGAGAGAGAGAGAGAGAGAGAGAGAGAAAGAGAGAGAGAAGAATCACATTATCAAAGTTATCAGTTTGACAACAGGCTGATAATTGAATGCATATCAATGTATCAAATCCATCATGAATATTCTTATAGGTTGCATATTATATATACATGTATGTACGTATCCATCTTGAAGAATCTTAGAACATATAGAGGTCATTAGGTGTATAATGTTACTAATTCTTGCATAATGCAATTATAAAACAGTTTTGAAAACACAGTTGTATTTGGTTTCATGGTATACAGGGCTCGAAATTAAGATATGTCCGTCAGTCTGTGACTGGCTAAAAGTCTGGCGGACTGACCGGCATTTGTTTTAGTCAGTCCGATGGGACTGGTTAATTTTCTAAAGCATCATTTTGGAAAATATACTTAATATGAAGTTTCATACACATTTCGCATGCTTCGATCTGTTTAACCAATCGAAAGAATCTGATTCGTAAATATAAATCCCACATTTAAGTGTTACAATATTGTCTAAGGCATAATGAGTTAAATTTCATTTTAATGATATCAACAAAGTATATTTGATTATTTCAGGAAAACTCTGTTTGACTGGTAATTTTTTCTGCGGACTGGTTAAAATTATACCCCATCAGTCCGGCTGGACTGGTGACATAAAAAGTTAGCTTCAAGCCCTGGTATAAATAGTACATAATTTACATATACCTCAGAACTGATCATTCCACACACATGCATACATATTGTAGGTGTGACACAGTTATGTACAGCTTTTACAGATTCCGACACTGGTTTAATTCTAATAGATCAAAACAAGAACTATTACTTTTGTCAATGTGTTTTTACTACATTTGTATATCTGATGCTTTTTTTTTTTATCAAATAAAGATTTAATATAATTATGTATTTTTACAATTAATATGAATGATCTGTGATTACAGTACAAATCAATCATGATACATGCATGTACTTACATAGTTACAACTTTTTAGGAAAAAAGAAATCACATATTATTAGCCTGTTTACACAGCAACAGCTAAGATGTTCAGATTTCAACATTTGACCTGAAATCTCAGGCACATTGACACAGCCACCAGCTAGCCCACTGTGATTAATTTATGTTATCAATTTGTGTAGAGCTGATAGGCACAACAACTGCAGGATGATGCTATATTTATAGATTCACAAAGGTGGCTTGATCATTCTAATCTTCACTAGCATATTATTAGATTTTGAGTTCCCAAGGGTACAATTGTATATGTAAAAATGATGTGATTGAATGTCTGAGAAAATGATTACTTACTCTAACTCTGAAGCCTAGCTTGGATAGAGGGGGAGATAAGGCCATCTTAAAGGCCGGGAGTAACCTAGAAAAATTTACACCCCTACAGCAATATATATGGCAAGAGGACAGGGCTTAGCAGTGTTATCAGAATAAGCAGCAGTCTGATGCTTGGCTCTACACGTGCTCTGTAGCAGACGATATTTTGAACAGGGAACTGGCATGATTTATCAAAATAAACTAAAATTTTCCTGCATTTTTCTACCACTCTGCTCAATCTGTGAGGCACTGAAAGGATATGTTTTTACTTTAACAAAACTTCACCCTATGAACTACAAAATGAATTCATCATTGTTTTATCCATGTCTTTTAAAACATAGTTTTTTGATAATATACACAAATATTGGTATATATGATATACTAATACTTATGATTTTCCTCTTGGTACCTTTCAATTATGAGAAGCATTTGGGGGGAAATTGTAGCTGTGCAATGGAGGACATGTGCATTGAAGGATTATTAAGAAACACTTTGTCCATTATGATATTTGGAGACCTACTGTCTGTGATTGTCTCTTTTGACGTTGTAATGTTCACACGTAAGAGTCCAGATTGAGAGTAATTTTAAAGTGATGGTTGATCAATTGGACATTTGTCATCATTAGTGAGAGACAATGGGATTTACACTGTCCTAGGATATTGTTGCTTGATTAGAAAAACATCATGCTTGACATTATTCTAGAAAAGGCACCAGCAATCCTGCAAAACTCTGAAACAGCGATCAGACTGAACAGTCCTAATGAGTTATTTTTATAAAGTTAACAAATTTTTTAAAGGAATGTGATTATATCTAATTAAAAAATAAAATCTGGATTTACCAATGATATATGAGTAAGTACTTTTTTTCCAAGTTATACGGTGATTTGATTACATGTTTCCTTTGGTGCAATCCCCCTTATCTAGAACTAGACAAGCATGCTCATGCAATATGTGAGTCAACATCCGGTGTAAACAATAACAAAAGATAATCACACCCACAAAGTTTGAAATACAAATTTAGCCCTAATTCAGATTTTTTAGGCCAAAATTAAAACTTCATGAGAATTTATATCTAAAATAGATATGGCCAATATATGCACAGTTATGAGGGGAACAAGCATGCCCATTTTAAAATTTAAGTACAACAGCTTAATCTTTATTTTTGCAAAATAAGTGCTGCAATCTGAATGTGACCAGAAAATTCATATATTCCACCATTTTCACCGATTGGCTGCTTTTATATCCAATTGCCGGCCTTTAAGTGTGTGTGATTAAGGGCCCCAGGAGAGGAATGTACATTCTTAAACAATATACATATATATCCATAATCATTACAGCATTACATTATATCAGATGAACTACTACTGTCACACTTCAAAATGTTGCACTGCACACATTCAACACAGTGTTACAAATGCAAGGTGAAGATAACGAACAGTGATCAATCTCATAACTCCTACAAGCAATACAAAATAGATAGTTGGGCAAACAGAATCTATAAATTAGCACGATGAAATATACAATAGATATAACTAAAACACTTTACACATCTAAGGACGGTGCTTGAGCTAGGGGCTCTAAGGGTGCAGATCGGCCCCAAATTTACATATCTTTAAAATTCAGTCAATAAACTTGACATTACTCTATTGTTACTCTTGGCCATTTAGTTGTTCTTAATAGAGGCATATATCTGGGAAGTCTTGTATCAATGATGTCACATTCACCTGGTATTATGATGTTGTTTCCACAACAAGAGGCCAAGGGGCCTTATAGGTCACCTGAGTATCATGTAACAACCTTCCAATGTTTGAATTAGGTTTGTGTTTAAATATAAGAATTTTACTTTTGGATTGAAGAAACATTGAATAGCTATGTGGTCATGAAGTACATGTGTCATTTTAGAAGAAGGTTTTTTAAAATTACACTCATTTTAATGGTTTTTGCCCCACCCCTCAGGCCCCAGGGGGGCAGGGACCACGAATTTCACAATTTTTGTTCCCCTCCACCCACAGATGCTATATGCCAAAATTGGTTGAAATTGGTTCAGGGGTTTCAGAGAAGAAGCTGAAAATGTTCAAATGTTAACGCACGACGAACGACGACGGACAAAAACAGAAGATTTTCAAAGAAATATTGCATTTTCACTATATAATCAATCAGCCCCGCCTTTGCACCAGAACCCCTGACCCAGGGGCCATAAATTTCAGTTTTGAAAGAAGCATCCTTGATCATCATTATCATACTATTAGTTTGTCTACTTAATACCCAGCAGCAGAGGAGAAGATTTTCAAAGAAATAAAATGCATTTTCACTATATGATCAATAGGGCCCCATCCTAATACCAGAACCCCTGACCCAGGGGCCATGAATTTCACAATTTTGAAAGAGGCATCCTTGCTCATCATAACCATGCTATTGGTTTGTCTACTTAATACCCAAGCACAGATAAGAAGATTTTCAAAGAAATAATGCATTTTCACTATATGACTTATAGATCCCCACCCTAGCACCAGAACCCCTGATCCAGGGGCCATGAATTTCACAATTTTTAAAGAGGCATCCTTGCTCATCATTACCATGCTATTAGTTTGTCTACTTAATACCCAGAGACAGAGAAGAAGATTTTCAAAGAATTTCTACATTTTCACTATATGACCAATAGAGCCCCACCCTAACATTAGAACCCCTGCCCCAAGGGCCATGAATTTCACAATTTTGGTAGAGGGCTCAACGCTCATTATAATTATGCCCACAGTTTGGCTTCTTGATGTCCAGGAGTAAAGAAGAAGATTTTTTATAATTACACTCATTTTGATGGTTTTTGCCCCACCCCTCAGGCCCCAGGGGGGCAGGGACCACAAATTTCACAATTTTTGTTCCCCTCCACCCACATATGCTATATGCCAAAATTGGTTGAAATTGGTTCAGGGGTTTCAGAGAAGAAGCTGAAAATGTTCAAATGTTAACGCACGACGACGGACAAAAACAGATGGCAATAGGTCACCTGAATGATTCATGTGACCTAAAAATCATAAAAATATCATATTCCTCTATCAGAGATTTTGAGCAATAAGATCCACAGAGGATAGAGTAATGTTACTACATCATCATTGGAGATAGGAGAATATTCCTCTATCAGATATTTTGAGCAATAAGATCCATAGAAGATAGAGTAATGTTACTCCATCAGCATTTGTGATAGGAGAATATTCCTCTATCAGAGATTTTGAGCAATAAGATCATTGAAGATAGAGTAATGTTACTACATCATCATTGGAGATAGGAGAACATTCCTCTATCAGAGATTTTGAGCAATAAGATCCACAGAGGATAGAGTAATGCTACTACATCAGCATTGAGATAGGAGAACATTCCTCTATCATAGGTTCAACAGAAGATAGAGTAATGTTACTACATCATCATTGGAGATAGGATAACATTCCTCTATCAGATATTTTGAGCAATAAGATCCACAGAGGATAGAGTAATGTTATTACACCATCATTGGAGATAGGAGAATATTCCTCTATCAGAGATTTTGAGCAATAAGATCCATAGAAGATAGAGTAATGTTACTCCATCAGCATTTGTGATAGGAGAATATTCCTCTATCAGAGATTTTGAGCAACAAGATCATTGAAGATAGAGTAATGTTACTACATCATCATTGGAGATAGGAGAACATTCCTCTATCAGAGATTTTGAGCAATAAGATCCACAGAGGATAGAGTAATGTTACTACATCAGCATTGAGATAGGAGAACATTCCTCTATCATAGGTTCCACAGAAGATAGAGTAATGTTACTACATCATCATTGGAGATAGGAGAATATTCCTCTATCATGGGATCATTGAAGATAGAGTAATGTTACTACATCATCATTGGAGATAGGAGAACATTCCTCTATCAGAGATTTTGAGGAATAAGATCCACAGAGGATAGAGTAATGTTACTACATCAACATTTGAGATAGGGGAACATTCCTTTATCTTAATTCGTTTACCCTATGACAGATTTGCTCTAAAACCCAGAAAAAGTACTCCTGGAATTTCCTTTTTTATTCTGGAATGCATTGTATATAAATAACTGTATACGTGTTATGTAGATCTATTGATCTCATGTTTAATATAAATAACTGTATACATGTTATGTAGATCTATTGATCTCATGTTTAATATAAATAACTGTATACATGTTATGTAGATCTCGTGTTTAATATCAATAACTGTATACGTGTTATGTAGATCTATTGATCTCATGTTTAATATAAATAACTGTATACGTGTTATGTAGATCTATTGATCTCATGTTTAATATAAATAACTGTATACGTGTTATGTAGATCTCATGTTTAATATAAATAACTGTATACGTGTTATGTAGATCTATTGATCTCATGTTTAATATAAATAACTGTATACATGTTATGTAGATCTATTGTTCTCGTGTTTAATATAAATAACTGTATACGTGTTATGTAGATCTATTGATCTCATGTTTAATATAAATAACTGTATACATGTTATGTAGATCTATTGATCTCGTGTTTAATATAAATAACTGTATAAGTGTTATGTAGATCTATTGATCTCATGTTTAATATAAATAACTGTATACATGTTATATAGATCTCGTGTTTAATATAAATAACTGTATACATGTTATGTAGATTTATTGATCTCATGTTTAATATAAATAACTGTATACATGTTATGTAGATCTATTGATCTCGTGTTTAATATAAATAACACGTATATAAATAACTGTATACGTGTTATGTAGATCTATTGATCTCATGTTTAATATAAATAACTGTATACATGTTATGTAGATCTATTGATCTCATGTTTAATATAAATAACTGTATACATGTTATGTAGATCTCGTGTTTAATATCAATAACTGTATACGTGTTATGTAGATCTATTGATCTCATGTTTAATATAAATAACTGTATACGTGTTATGTAGATCTATTGATCTCATGTTTAATATAAATAACTGTATACGTGTTATGTAGATCTCATGTTTAATATAAATAACTGTATACGTGTTATGTAGATCTATTGATCTCATGTTTAATATAAATAACTGTATACATGTTATGTAGATCTATTGATCTCATGTTTAATATAAATAACTGTATACATGTTATGTAGATCTATTGTTCTCGTGTTTAATATAAATAACTGTATACGTGTTATGTAGATCTATTGATCTCATGTTTAATATAAATAACTGTATACATGTTATGTAGATCTATTGATCTCATGTTTAATATAAATAACTGTATACATGTTATGTAGATCTATTGATCTCATGTTTAATATAAATAACTGTATACATGTTATGTAGATCTATTGATCTCATGTTTAATATAAATAACTGTAAACGTGTTATGTAGATCTATTGATCTCGTGTTTAATATAAATAACTGTATACGTGTTATGTAGATCTATTGATCTCGTGTTTAATATAAATAACTGTATACGTGTTGTGTAGATCTATTGATCTCGTGTTTAATATAAATAACTGTATACATGTTATGTAGATCTATTGATCTCATGTTTAATATAAATAACTGTATACATTTTATGTAGATCTATTGATCTCATGTTTAATATAAATAACTGTATACGTGTTATGTAGATCTATTGATCTCGTGTTTAATATAAATAACTGTATACGTGTTATGTAGATCTCATGTTTAATATAAATAACTGTATACATGTTATGTAGATCTATTGATCTCATGTTTAATATAAATAACTGTATACATGTTATGTAGATCTATTGATCTCATGTTTAATATAAATAACTGTATAGATGTTATATAGATCTCGTGTTTAATATAAATAACTGTATACATGTTATGTAGATTTATTGATCTCATGTTTAATATAAATAACTGTATACATGTTATGTAGATCTATTGATCTCATGTTTAATATAAATAACTGTATACGTGTTATGTAGATCTTGTGTTTAATATAAATAACTGTATACGTGTTATGTAGATCTTGTGTTTAATATAAATAACTGTATACGTGTTATGTAGATCTATTGATCTCATGTTTAATATAAATAACTGTATACGTGTTATGTAGATCTATTGATCTCATGTTTAATATAAATAACTCTATACGTGTTATATATATCTATTGATCTCATGTTTAATATAAATAACTGTATACATGTTATGTAGATCTATTGATCTCGTGTTTAATATAAATAACTGTATAAGTGTTATGTAGATCTATTGATCTCATGTTTAATATAAATAACTGTATACGTGTTATGTAGATCTATAGATCTCGTGTTTAATATAAATAACTGTATACGTGTTATGTAGATTTATTGATCTCATGTTTAATATAAATAACTGTATACATGTTATGTAGATCTATTGATCTCATGTTTAATATAAATAACTGTATACGTGTTATGTAGATCTATTGATCTCGTGTTTAATATAAATAACTGTATACATGTTATGTAGATCTATTGATCTCATGTTTAATATAAATAACTGTATACATGTTATGTAGATCTATTGATCTCGTGTTTAATATAAATAACTGTATACATGTTTAATATAAATAACTGTATACATGTTATATAGATCTATTGATCTCATGTTTAATATAAATAACTGTATACATGTTATGTATATCTATTGTTCTCGTGTTTAATATAAATAACTGTATACGTGTTATGTAGTTCTATTGATCTCATGTTAATATAAATAACTGTATACATGTTATGTAGAATAGATCTCATGTTTAATATAAATAACTGTATACGTGTTATGTAGATCTATTGATCTCATGTTTAATATAAATAACTGTATACGTGTTATGTAGTTCTATTGATCTCATGTTTAATATAAATAACTGTATACATGTTATGTACATCTATTGTTCTCATGTTTAATATAAATAACTGTATACGTGTTATGTAGATCTCGTGTTTAATATAAATAACTGTATACATGTTATGTAGATCTATTGTTCTTGTGTTTAATATAAATAACTGTATACGTGTTATGTAGATCTATTGATCTCGTGTTTAATATAAATAACTGTATACATGTTTAATATAAATAACTGTATACGTGTTATGTAGATCTCATGTTTAATATAAATAACTGTATACATGTTATGTAGTTCTATTGATCTCATGTTTAATATAAATAACTGTATACATGTGATGTAGATCTATTCTTCTCATGTTTAATATAAATAACTGTATACGTGTTATGTAGATCTATTGATCTCATGATTAATATAAATAACTGTATACATGTTATGTAGGTCTATTGATCTCACGTTTAATATAAATATTGTTCTCATGTTTAATATAAATAACTGTATACGTGTTATGTAGATCTATTGATCTCGTGTTTAATATAAATAACTGTATACATGTTATGTAGATCTATTGATCTCATGTTTAATATAAATAACTGTATACATGTTATGTAGATCTATTGATCTCGTGTTTAATATAAATAACACGTATATAAATAACTGTATACGTGTTATGTAGATCTATTGATCTCATGTTTAATATAAATAACTGTATACATGTTATGTAGATCTATTGATCTCATGTTTAATATAAATAACTGTATACCTGTTATGTAGATCTCGTGTTTAATATCAATAACTGTATACGTGTTATGTAGATCTATTGATCTCATGTTTAATATAAATAACTGTATACGTGTTATGTAGATCTATTGATCTCATGTTTAATATAAATAACTGTATACGTGTTACATAGATCTATTGATCTCATGTTTAATATCAATAACTGTATACGTGTTATGTAGATTTATTGATCTCATGTTTAATATAAATAACTGTATACATGTTATGTAGATCTATTGATCTCGTGTTTAATATAAATAACTGTATAAGTGTTATGTAGATCTATTGATCTCATGTTTAATATAAATAACTGTATACATGTTATATAGATCTCGTGTTTAATATAAATAACTGTATACATGTTATGTAGATTTATTGATCTCATGTTTAATATAAATAACTGTATACATGTTATGTAGATCTATTGATCTCGTGTTTAATATAAATAACACGTATATAAATAACTGTATACGTGTTATGTAGATCTATTGATCTCATGTTTAATATAAATAACTGTATACATGTTATGTAGATCTATTGATCTCATGTTTAATATAAATAACTGTATACATGTTATGTAGATCTCGTGTTTAATATCAATAACTGTATACGTGTTATGTAGATCTATTGATCTCATGTTTAATATAAATAACTGTATACGTGTTATGTAGATCTATTGATCTCATGTTTAATATAAATAACTGTATACATGTTATGTAGATCTCATGTTTAATATAAATAACTGTATACGTGTTATGTAGATCTATTGATCTCATGTTTAATATAAATAACTGTATACATGTTATGTAGATCTATTGATCTCATGTTTAATATAAATAACTGTATACATGTTATGTAGATCTATTGTTCTCGTGTTTAATATAAATAACTGTATACGTGTTATGTAGATCTCATGTTTAATATAAATAACTGTATACATGTTATGTAGATCTATTGATCTCGTGTTTAATATAAATAACTGTATAAGTGTTATGTAGATCTATTGATCTCATGTTTAATATAAATAACTGTATACATGTTATATAGATCTCGTGTTTAATATAAATAACTGTATACATGTTATGTAGATTTATTGATCTCATGTTTAATATAAATAACTGTATACATGTTATGTAGATCTATTGATCTCGTGTTTAATATAAATAACACGTATATAAATAACTGTATACGTGTTATGTAGATCTATTGATCTCATGTTTAATATAAATAACTGTATACATGTTATGTAGATCTATTGATCTCATGTTTAATATAAATAACTGTATACATGTTATGTAGATCTCGTGTTTAATATCAATAACTGTATACGTGTTATGTAGATCTATTGATCTCATGTTTAATATAAATAACTGTATACGTGTTATGTAGATCTATTGATCTCATGTTTAATATAAATAACTGTATACGTGTTATGTAGATCTCATGTTTAATATAAATAACTGTATACGTGTTATGTAGATCTATTGATCTCATGTTTAATATAAATAACTGTATACATGTTATGTAGATCTATTGATCTCATGTTTAATATAAATAACTGTATACATGTTATGTAGATCTATTGTTCTCGTGTTTAATATAAATAACTGTATACGTGTTATGTAGATCTATTGATCTCATGTTTAATATAAATAACTGTATACATGTTATGTAGATCTATTGATCTCATGTTTAATATAAATAACTGTATACATGTTATGTAGATCTATTGATCTCATGTTTAATATAAATAACTGTATACATGTTATGTAGATCTATTGATCTCATGTTTAATATAAATAACTGTAAACGTGTTATGTAGATCTATTGATCTCGTGTTTAATATAAATAACTGTATACGTGTTATGTAGATCTATTGATCTCGTGTTTAATATAAATAACTGTATACGTGTTGTGTAGATCTATTGATCTCGTGTTTAATATAAATAACTGTATACATGTTATGTAGATCAATTGATCTCATGTTTAATATAAATAACTGTATACATTTTATGTAGATCTATTGATCTCATGTTTAATATAAATAACTGTATACGTGTTATGTAGATCTATTGATCTCGTGTTTAATATAAATAACTGTATACGTGTTATGTAGATCTCATGTTTAATATAAATAACTGTATACATGTTATGTAGATCTATTGATCTCATGTTTAATATAAATAACTGTATACATGTTATGTAGATCTATTGATCTCATGTTTAATATAAATAACTGTATACGTGTTATATAGATCTATTGATCTCATGTTTAATATCAATAACTGTATACGTGTTATGTAGATCTATTGATCTCATGTTTAATATAAATAACTGTATACATGTTATGTAGATCTATTGATCTCGTGTTTAATATAAATAACTGTATAAGTGTTATGTAGATCTATTGATCTCATGTTTAATATAAATAACTGTATAGATGTTATATAGATCTCGTGTTTAATATAAATAACTGTATACATGTTATGTAGATTTATTGATCTCATGTTTAATATAAATAACTGTATACATGTTATGTAGATCTATTGATCTCATGTTTAATATAAATAACTGTATACGTGTTATGTAGATCTTGTGTTTAATATAAATAACTGTATACGTGTTATGTAGATCTATTGATCTCATGTTTAATATAAATAACTGTATACGTGTTATGTAGATCTATTGATCTCATGTTTAATATAAATAACTCTATACGTGTTATATATATCTATTGATCTCATGTTTAATATAAATAACTGTATACATGTTATGTAGATCTATTGATCTCGTGTTTAATATAAATAACTGTATAAGTGTTATGTAGATCTATTGATCTCATGTTTAATATAAATAACTGTATACGTGTTATGTAGATCTATAGATCTCGTGTTTAATATAAATAACTGTATACGTGTTATGTAGATTTATTGATCTCATGTTTAATATAAATAACTGTATACATGTTATGTAGATCTATTGATCTCATGTTTAATATAAATAACTGTATACGTGTTATGTAGATCTATTGATCTCATGTTTAATATAAATAACTGTATACATGTTATGTAGATCTATTGATCTCATGTTTAATATAAATAACTGTATACATGTTATGTAGATCTATTGATCTCGTGTTTAATATAAATAACTGTATACATGTTTAATATAAATAACTGTATACATGTTATATAGATCTATTGATCTCATGTTTAATATAAATAACTGTATACATGTTATGTATATCTATTGTTCTCGTGTTTAATATAAATAACTGTATACGTGTTATGTAGTTCTATTGATCTCATGTTAATATAAATAACTGTATACATGTTATGTAGAATAGATCTCATGTTTAATATAAATAACTGTATACGTGTTATGTAGATCTATTGATCTCATGTTTAATATAAATAACTGTATACGTGTTATGTAGTTCTATTGATCTCATGTTTAATATAAATAACTGTATACATGTTATGTACATCTATTGTTCTCATGTTTAATATAAATAACTGTATACGTGTTATGTAGATCTCGTGTTTAATATAAATAACTGTATACATGTTATGTAGATCTATTGTTCTTGTGTTTAATATAAATAACTGTATACGTGTTATGTAGATCTATTGATCTCGTGTTTAATATAAATAACTGTATACATGTTTAATATAAATAACTGTATACGTGTTATGTAGATCTCATGTTTAATATAAATAACTGTGTTCATGTTATGTAGTTCTATTGATCTCATGTTTAATATAAATAACTGTATACATGTGATGTAGATCTATTCTTCTCATGTTTAATATAAATAACTGTATACGTGTTATGTAGATCTATTGATCTCATGATTAATATAAATAACTGTATACATGTTATGTAGGTCTATTGATCTCACGTTTAATATAAATATTGTTCTCATGTTTAATATAAATAACTGTATACGTGTTATGTAGATCTATTGATCTCGTGTTTAATATAAATAACTGTATACATGTTATGTAGATCTATTGATCTCATGTTTAATATAAATAACTGTATACATGTTATGTAGATCTATTGATCTCGTGTTTAATATAAATAACACGTATATAAATAACTGTATACGTGTTATGTAGATCTATTGATCTCATGTTTAATATAAATAACTGTATACATGTTATGTAGATCTATTGATCTCATGTTTAATATAAATAACTGTATACCTGTTATGTAGATCTCGTGTTTAATATCAATAACTGTATACGTGTTATGTAGATCTATTGATCTCATGTTTAATATAAATAACTGTATACGTGTTATGTAGATCTATTGATCTCATGTTTAATATAAATAACTGTATACGTGTTATGTAGATCTCATGTTTAATATAAATAACTGTATACGTGTTATGTAGATCTATTGATCTCATGTTTAATATAAATAACTGTATACATGTTATGTAGATCTATTGATCTCATGTTTAATATAAATAACTGTATACATGTTATGTAGATCTATTGTTCTCGTGTTTAATATAAATAACTGTATACGTGTTATGTAGATCTATTGATCTCATGTTTAATATAAATAACTGTATACGTGTTATGTAGATCTATTGATCTCGTATTTAATATAAATAACTGTATACGTGTTATGTAGATCTATTGATCTCATGTTTAATATAAATAACTGTATATGTGTTATGTAGATCTATTGATCTCGTATTTAATATAAATAACTGTATACATGTTATGTAGATCTATTGATCTCATGTTTAATATAAATAACTGTATACGTGTTATGTAGATCTCATGTTTAATATAAATAACTGTATACGTGTTATGTAGATCTCATGTTTAATATAAATAACTGTATACGTATTATGTAGATCTCATGTTTAATATAAATAACTGTATACGTGTTATGTACATCTATTGATCTCATGTTTAATATAAATAACTGTATACATGTTATGTAGATTTATTGATCTCATGTTTAATATAAATAACTGTATACATGTTATGTAGATCTATTGATCTCATGTTTAATATAAATAACTGTATACGTGTTATGTTGATCTATTGATCTCATGTTTAATATAAATAACTGTATACATGTTATGTAGATCTATTGTTCTCGTGTTTAATATAAATAACTGTATACGTGTTATGTAGATCTATTGATCTCATGTTTAATATAAATAACTGTATACGTGTTATGTAGATCTATTGATCTCATGTTTAATACAAATAACTGTATACCTGTTATGTAGATCTATTGATCTCGTGTTTAATATAAATAACTGTATACGTGTTATGTAGTTCTATTGATCTCGTGTTTAATATAAATAACTGTATACGTGTTATGTAGATCTCATGTTTAATATAAATAACTGTATACGTGTTATGTAGATCTATTGATCTCGTGTTTAATATAAATAACTGTATACGTGTTATGTAGTTCTATTGATCTCGTGTTTAATATAAATAACTGTATACGTGTTATGTAGATCTATTGATCTCATGTTTAATATAAATAACTGTATACGTGTTATGTAGATCTATTGTTCTCATGTTTAATATAAATAACTGTATACGTGTTATGTAGTTCTATTGATCTCGTGTTTAATATAAATAACTGTATACGTGTTATGTAGATCTCATGTTTAATATAAATAACTGTATACGTGTTATGTAGTTCTATTGATCTCGTGTTTAATATAAATAACTGTATACGTGTTATGTAGATCTATTGATCTCATGTTTAATATAAATAACTGTATACGTGTTATGTAGTTGTATTGATCTCGTGTTTAATATAAATAACTGTATACGTGTTATGTAGATCTATTGATCTCATGTTTAATATAAATAACTGTATACATGTTATGTAGATCTATTGATCTCATGTTTAATATAAATAACTGTATACATGTTATGTAGATCTATTGATCTCATGTTTAATATAAATAACTGTATACATGTTATGTAGATCTATTGATCTCATGTTTAATATAAATAACTGTATACATGTTATGTAGATCTATTGATCTCGTGTTTAATATAAATAACTGTATAAGTGTTATGTAGATCTATTGATCTCATGTTTAATATAAATAACTGTATACATGTTATATAGATCTCGTGTTTAATATAAATAACTGTATACATGTTATGTAGATTTATTGATCTCATGTTTAATATAAATAACTGTATACATGTTATGTAGATTTATTGATCTCATGTTTAATATAAATAACTGTATACGTGTTATATAGATCTATTGATCTCATGTTTAATATAAATAACTCTATACGTGTTATATAGATCTATTGATCTCATGTTTAATATAAATAACTGTATACATGTTATGTAGATCTATTGATCTCGTGTTTAATATAAATAACTGTATACGTGTTATGTAGATCTATTGATCTCATGTTTAATATAAATAACTGTATACATGTTATATAGATCTCGTGTTTAATATAAATAACTGTATACGTGTTATGTAGATTTATTGATCTCATGTTTAATATAAATAACTGTATACATGTTATGTAGATCTATTGATCTCATGTTTAATATAAATAACTGTCTACGTGTTATATAGATCTATTGATCTCATGTTTAATATAAATAACTGTAGACGTGTTATGTAGATCTATTGATCTCATGTTTAATATAAATAACTGTATACATGTTATGTAGATCTATTGATCTCGTGTTTAATATAAATAACTGTATACATGTTTAATATAAATAACTGTATACATGTTATATAGATCTATTGATCTCATGTTTAATATAAATAACTGTATACGTGTTATGTAGATCTCATGTTTAATATAAATAACTGTATACGTGTTATGTAGATCTCATGTTTAATATAAATAACTGTATACGTATTATGTAGATCTCATGTTTAATATAAATAACTGTATACGTGTTATGTACATCTATTGATCTCATGTTTAATATAAATAACTGTATACATGTTATGTAGATTTATTGATCTCATGTTTAATATAAATAACTGTATACATGTTATGTAGATCTATTGATCTCATGTTTAATATAAATAACTGTATACGTGTTATGTTGATCTATTGATCTCATATTTAATATAAATAACTGTATACATGTTATGTAGATCTATTGTTCTCGTGTTTAATATAAATAACTGTATACGTGTTATGTAGATCTATTGATCTCATGTTTAATATAAATAACTGTATACGTGTTATGTAAATCTATTGATCTCATGTTTAATACAAATAACTGTATACCTGTTATGTAGATCTATTGATCTCGTGTTTAATATAAATAACTGTATACGTGTTATGTAGTTCTATTGATCTCGTGTTTAATATAAATAACTGTATACGTGTTATGTAGATCTCATGTTTAATATAAATAACTGTATACGTGTTATGTAGATCTATTGATCTCGTGTTTAATATAAATAACTGTATACGTGTTATGTAGTTCTATTGATCTCGTGTTTAATATAAATAACTGTATACGTGTTATGTAGATCTATTGATCTCATGTTTAATATAAATAACTGTATACGTGTTATGTAGATCTATTGTTCTCATGTTTAATATAAATAACTGTATACGTGTTATGTAGTTCTATTGATCTCGTGTTTAATATAAATAACTGTATACGTGTTATGTAGATCTCATGTTTAATATAAATAACTGTATACGTGTTATGTAGTTCTATTGATCTCGTGTTTAATATAAATAACTGTATACGTGTTATGTAGATCTATTGATCTCATGTTTAATATAAATAACTGTATACGTGTTATGTAGTTGTATTGATCTCGTGTTTAATATAAATAACTGTATACGTGTTATGTAGATCTATTGATCTCATGTTTAATATAAATAACTGTATACATGTTATGTAGATCTATTGATCTCATGTTTAATATAAATAACTGTATACATGTTATGTAGATCTATTGATCTCATGTTTAATATAAATAACTGTATACATGTTATGTAGATCTATTGATCTCATGTTTAATATAAATAACTGTATACATGTTATGTAGATCTATTGATCTCGTGTTTAATATAAATAACTGTATAAGTGTTATGTAGATCTATTGATCTCATGTTTAATATAAATAACTGTATACATGTTATATAGATCTCGTGTTTAATATAAATAACTGTATACATGTTATGTAGATTTATTGATCTCATGTTTAATATAAATAACTGTATACATGTTATGTAGATTTATTGATCTCATGTTTAATATAAATAACTGTATACGTGTTATATAGATCTATTGATCTCATGTTTAATATAAATAACTCTATACGTGTTATATAGATCTATTGATCTCATGTTTAATATAAATAACTGTATACATGTTATGTAGATCTATTGATCTCGTGTTTAATATAAATTACTGTATACGTGTTATGTAGATCTATTGATCTCATGTTTAATATAAATAACTGTATACATGTTATATAGATCTCGTGTTTAATATAAATAACTGTATACGTGTTATGTAGATTTATTGATCTCATGTTTAATATAAATAACTGTATACATGTTATGTAGATCTATTGATCTCATGTTTAATATAAATAACTGTCTACGTGTTATATAGATCTATTGATCTCATGTTTAATATAAATAACTGTATACGTGTTATGTAGATCTATTGATCTCATGTTTAATATAAATAACTGTATACATGTTATGTAGATCTATTGATCTCGTGTTTAATATAAATAACTGTATACATGTTTAATATAAATAACTGTATACATGTTATATAGATCTATTGATCTCATGTTTAATATAAATAACTGTATACATGTTATGTAGATCTATTGTTCTCGTGTTTAATATAAATAACTGTATACGTGTTATGTAGTTCTATTGATCTCATGTTAATATAAATAACTGTATACATGTTATGTAGAATAGATCTCATGTTTAATATAAATAACTGTATACGTGTTATGTAGATCTATTGATCTCATGTTTAATATAAATAACTGTATACGTGTTATGTAGTTCTATTGATCTCATGTTTAATATAAATAACTGTATACATGTTATGTACATCTATTGTTCTCATGTTTAATATAAATAACTGTATACGTGTTATGTAGATCTCGTGTTTAATATAAATAACTGTATACATGTTATGTAGATCTATTGTTCTTGTGTTTAATATAAATAACTGTATACGTGTTATGTAGATCTATTGATCTCGTGTTTAATATAAATAACTGTATACATGTTTAATATAAATAACTGTATACGTGTTATGTAGATCTCATGTTTAATATAAATAACTGTATACATGTTATGTAGTTCTATTGATCTCATGTTTAATATAAATAACTGTATACATGTGATGTAGATCTATTGTTCTCATGTTTAATATAAATAACTGTATACGTGTTATGTAGATCTATTGATCTCATGATTAATATAAATAACTGTATACATGTTATGTAGGTCTATTGATCTCATGTTTAATATAAATATTGTTCTCATGTTTAATATAAATAACTGTATACGTGTTATGTAGATCTATTGATCTCGTGTTTAATATAAATAACTGTATACATGTTATGTAGATCTATTGACCTCATGTTTAATATAAATAACTGTATACATGTTATGTAGATCTACTGATCTCGTGTTTAATATAAATAACTGTATACGTGTTATGTAGATCTATTGATCTCATGTTTAATATAAATAACTGTATATGTGTTATGTAGATCTATTGATCTCGTGTTTAATATAAATAACTGTATACGTGTTATGTAGATCTATTGATCTCATGTTTAATATAAATAACTGTATACATGTTATATAGATCTCGTGTTTAATATAAATAACTGTATACGTGTTATGTAGATATATTGATCTCATGTTTAATATAAATAACTGTATACATGTTATGTAGATCTATTGATCTCATGTTTAATATAAATAACTGTATACGTGTTATGTAGATCTATTGATCTCGTGTTTAATATAAATAACTGTATACGTGTTATGTAGATCTATTGATCTCATGTTTAATATAAATAACTGTATACGTGTTATGTAGTTCTATTGATCTCATGTTTAATATAAATAACTGTAGACATGTCATAGAGATCTCATGTTTAATATAAATAACTGTATACGTGTTATGTAGATCTATTGATCTCATGTTTAATATAAATAACTGTATACATGTTATGTAGATCTATTGATCTCGTGTTTAATATAAATAACTGTATACATGTTTAATATAAATAACTGTATACATGTTATATAGATCTATTGATCTCATGTTTAATATAAATAACTGTATACATGTTATGTAGATCTATTGTTCTCGTGTTTAATATAAATAACTGTATACGTGTTATGTAGTTCTATTGATCTCATGTTTAATATAAATAACTGTATACATGTTATGTAGAATAGATCTCATGTTTAATATAAATAACTGTATACGTGCTATGTAGATCTATTGATCTCATGTTTAATATAAATAACTGTATACGTGTTATGTAGTTCTATTGATCTCATGTTTAATATAAATAACTGTATACATGTTATGTACATCTATTGTTCTCATGTTTAATATAAATAACTGTATACGTGTTATGTAGATCTCGTGTTTAATATAAATAACTGTATACATGTTATGTAGATCTATTGTTCTCGTGTTTAATATAAATAACTGTATACGTGTTATGTAGATCTATTGATCTCGTGTTTAATATAAATAACTGTATACATGTTTAATATAAATAACTGTATACGTCTTATGTAGATCTCATGTTTAATATAAATAACTGTATACATGTTATGTAGTTCTATTGATCTCATGTTTAATATAAATAACTGTATACATGTGATGTAGATCTATTGTTCTCATGTTTAATATAAATAACTGTATACGTGTTATGTAGATCTATTGATCTCATGATTAATATAAATAACTGTATACATGTTATCTAGGTCTATTGATCTCATGTTTAATATAAATATTGTTCTCATGTTTAATATAAATAACTGTATACGTGTTATGTAGATCTATTGATCTCGTGTTTAATATAAATAACTGTATACATGTTATGTAGATCTATTGATCTCATGTTTAATATAAATAACTGTATACATGTTATGTAGATCTATTGATCTCGTGTTTAATATAAATAACTGTATACGTGTTATGTAGATCTATTGATCTCATGTTTAATATAAATAACTGTATACGTGTTATGTAGATCTATTGATCTCATGTTTAATATAAATAACTGTATACGTGTTATGTAGATCTATTGATCTCGTGTTTAATATAAATAACACGTATATAAATAACTGTATACGTGTTATGTAGATCTATTGATCTCATGTTTAATATAAATAACTGTATACATGTTATGTAGATCTATTGATCTCATGTTTAATATAAATAACTGTATACATGTTATGTAGATCTCGTGTTTAATATCAATAACTGTATACGTGTTATGTAGATCTATTGATCTCATGTTTAATATAAATAACTGTATACGTGTTATGTAGATCTATTGATCTCATGTTTAATATGTTTAATATAAATAACTGTATACGTGTTATGTAGATCTCATGTTTAATATAAATAACTGTATACGTGTTATGTAGATCTATTGATCTCATGTTTAATATAAATAACTGTATACGTGTTATGTAGATCTATTGATCTCATGTTAATATAAATAACTGTATACGTGTTATGTAGTTCTATTGATCTCGTGTTTAATATAAATAACTGTATACATGTTATGTAGATCTATTGTTCTCATGTTTAATATAAATAACTGTATACGTGTTATGTAGATCTATTGATCTCATGATTAATATAAATAACTGTATACATGTTATGTAGGTCTATTGATCTCATGTTTAATATAAATATTGTTCTCATGTTTAATATAAATAACTGTATACGTGTTATGTAGATCTATTGATCTCGTGTTTAATATAAATAACTGTATACGTGTTATGTAGTTCTATTGATCTCGTGTTTAATATAAATAACTGTATACGTGTTATGTAGATCTATTGATCTCGTGTTTAATATAAATAACTGTATACGTGTTATGTAGATCTATTGATCTCGTGTTTAATATAAATAACTGTATACGTGTTATGTAGATCTATTGATCTCGTGTTTAATATAAATAACTGTATACGTGTTATGTAGTTCTATTGATCTCGTGTTTAATATAAATAACTGTATACGTGTTACGTAGATCTATTGATCTCGTGTTTAATATAAATAACTGTATACGTGTTATGTAGATCTATTGATCTCGTGTTTAATATAAATAACTGTATACGTGTTATGTAGATCTCATGTTTGATATAAATAACTGTATACGTGTTATGTAGATCTATTGATCTCATGTTTAATATAAATAACTGTATACGTGTTATGTAGATCTATTGATCTCGTGTTTAATATAAATAACTGTATACGTGTTATGTAGTTCTATTGATCTCGTGTTTAATATAAATAACTGTATACGTGTTATGTAGTTCTATTGATCTCATGTTTAATACAAATAACTGTATACATGTTATGTAGATCTATTGATCTCGTGTTTAATATAAATAACTGTATAAGTGTTATGTAGATCTATTGATCTCATGTTTAATATAAATAACTGTATACATGTTATATAGATCTCGTGTTTAATATAAATAACTGTATACGTGTTATGTAGATTTATTGATCTCATGTTTAATATAAATAACTGTATACATGTTATGTAGATCTATTGATCTCATGTTTAATATAAATAACTGTATACGTGTTATGTAGATCTATTGATCTCGTGTTTAATATAAATAACTGTATACGTGTTATGTAGATCTATTGATCTCATGTTTAATATAAATAACTGTATACATGTTATGTAGATCTATTGATCTCGTGTTTAATATAAATAACTGTATACATGTTTAATATAAATAACTGTATACATGTTATATAGATCTATTGATCTCATGTTTAATATAAATAACTGTATACATGTTATGTAGATCTATTGTTCTCGTGTTTAATATAAATAACTGTATACGTGTTATGTAGTTCTATTGATCTCATGTTAATATAAATAACTGTATACATGTTATGTAGAATAGATCTCATGTTTAATATAAATAACTGTATACGTGTTATGTAGATCTATTGATATCATGTTTAATATAAATAACTGTATACGTGTTATGTAGATCTATTGATCTCGTGTTTAATATAAATAACTGTATAAGTGTTATGTAGATCTATTGATCTCATGTTTAATATAAATAACTGTATACATGTTATATAGATCTCGTGTTTAATATAAATAACTGTATACGTGTTATATAGATATATTGATCTCATGTTTAATATAAATAACTGTATACATGTTATGTAGATCTATTGATCTCATGTTTAATATAAATAACTGTATACGTGTTATGTAGATCTATTGATCTCGTGTTTAATATAAATAACTGTATACCTGTTATGTAGATCTATTGATCTCATGTTTAATATAAATAACTGTATACGTGTTATGTAGTTCTATTGATCTCGTGTTTAATATAAATAACTGTATACATGTTATATAGATCTCATGTTTAATATAAATAACTGTATACGTGTTATGTAGATCTATTGATCTCATGTTTAATATAAATAACTGTATACATGTTATGTAGATCTATTGATCTCGTGTTTAATATAAATAACTGTATACATGTTTAATATAAATAACTGTATACATGTTATATAGATCTATTGATCTCATGTTTAATATAAATAACTGTATACATGTTATGTAGATCTATTGTTCTCGTGTTTAATATAAATAACTGTATACGTGTTATGTAGTTCTATTGATCTCATGTTTAATATAAATAACTGTATACATGTTATGTAGAATAGATCTCATGTTTAATATAAATAACTGTATACGTGCTATGTAGATCTATTGATCTCATGTTTAATATAAATAACTGTATACGTGTTATGTAGTTCTATTGATCTCATGTTTAATATAAATAACTGTATACATGTTATGTAGATCTATTGTTCTCGTGTTTAATATAAATAACTGTATACGTGTTATGTAGATCTATTGATCTCGTGTTTAATATAAATAACTGTATACATGTTTAATATAAATAACTGTATACGTGTTATGTAGATTTATTGATCTCGTGTTTAATATAAATAACTGTATACGTGTTATGTAGATCTCATGTTTGATATAAATAACTGTATACGTGTTACGTAGATCTATTGATCTCATGTTTAATATAAATAACTGTATACGTGTTATGTAGATCTATTGATCTCGTGTTTAATATAAATAACTGTATACGTGTTATGTAGATCTATTGATCTCATGATTAATATAAATAACTGTATACATGTTATGTAGGTCTATTGATCTCATGTTTAATATAAATATTGTTCTCATGTTTAATATAAATAACTGTATACGTGTTATGTAGATCTATTGATCTCGTGTTTAATATAAATAACTGTATACATGTTATGTAGATCTATTGATCTCATGTTTAATATAAATAACTGTATACATGTTATGTAGATCTATTGATCTCGTGTTTAATATAAATAACTGTATACGTGTTATGTAGATCTATTGATCTCATGTTTAATATAAATAACTGTATACGTGTTATGTAGATCTATTGATCTCATGTTTAATATAAATAACTGTATACCTGTTATGTAGATCTATTGATCTCGTGTTTAATATAAATAACTGTATACGTGTTATGTAGTTCTATTGATCTCGTGTTTAATATAAATAACTGTATACATGTTATGTAGATCTATTGTTCTCATGTTTAATATAAATAACTGTATACGTGTTATGTAGATCTATTGATCTCATGATTAATATAAATAACTGTATACATGTTATGTAGGTCTATTGATCTCATGTTTAATATAAATATTGTTTTCGTGTTTAATATAAATAACTCTATACGTGTTATGTAGATCTATTGATCTCGTGTTTAATATAAATAACTGTATACGTGTTATGTAGATCTATTGATCTCGTGTTTAATATAAATAACTGTATACGTGTTATGTAGATCTATTGATCTCATGTTTAATATAAATAACTGTATACGTGTTATGTAGATCTATTGATCTCGTGTTTAATATAAATAACTGTATACGTGTTATGTAGATCTATTGATCTCGTGTTTAATATAAATAACTGTATACGTGTTATGTAGATCTATTGTTCTCGTGTTTAATATAAATAACTGTATACGTGTTATGTAGATCTATTGATCTCATGTTTAATATAAATAACTGTATACGTGTTATGTAGATCTCATGTTTAATATAAATAACTGTATACGTGTTATGTAGATCTATTGATCTCGTGTTTAATATAAATAACTGTATACATGTTATGTAGATCTATTGATCTCATGTTTAATATAAATAACTGTATACGTGTTATGTAGATCTATTGATCTCATGTTTAATATAAATAACTGTATACGTGTTATGTAGATCTTGTGTTTAATATTAATAACTGTATACGTGTTATGTAGATCTATTGATCTCATGTTTAATATAAATAACTGTATACGTGTTATGTAGTTCTATTGATCTCATGTTTAATATAAATAACTGTATACATGTTATGTAGATCTATTGTTCTCATGTTTAATATAAATAACTGTATACATGTTATGTAGTTCTATTGATCTCGTGTTTAATATAAATAACTGTATACATGTTATGTAGATCTATTGATCTCATGTTTAATATAAATAACTGTATACGTGTTATGTAGATCTTGTGTTTAATATAAATAACTGTATACGTGTTATGTAGATCTATTGATCTCATGTTTAATATAAATAACTGTATACGTGTTATGTAGTTCTATTGATCTCATGTTTAATATAAATAACTGTATACGTGTTATGTAGATTTATTGATCTCGTGTTTAATATAAATAACTGTATACGTGTTATGTAGATCTCATGTTTGATATAAATAACTGTATACGTGTTACGTAGATCTATTGATCTCATGTTTAATATAAATAACTGTATACGTGTTATGTAGATCTATTGATCTCGTGTTTAATATAAATAACTGTATACGTGTTATGTAGTTCTATTGATCTCGTGTTTAATATAAATAACTGTATACGTGTTATGTAGTTCTATTGATCTCATGTTTAATATAAATAACTGTATACGTGTTATGTAGATCTATTGATCTCATGTTTAATATAAATAACTGTATACATGTTATGTAGATCTATTGTTCTCATGTTTAATATAAATAACTGTATACATGTTATGTAGATCTATTGATCTCATGTTTAATATAAATAACTGTATACATGTTATGTAGATCTATTGTTCTCGTGTTTAATATAAATAACTGTATACGTGTTATGTAGATCTATTGATCTCGTGTTTAATATAAATAACTGTATACGTGTTATGTAGATCTATTGTTCTCATGTTTAATATAAATAACTGTATACATGTTATGTAGATCTATTGATCTCGTGTTTAATATAAATAACTGTATACGTGTTATGTAGATCTATTGTTCTCGTGTTTAATATAAATAACTGTATACGTGTTATGTAGATCTATTGATCTCGTGTTTAATATAAATAACTGTATACGTGTTATGTAGATCTATTGATCTCGTGTTTAATATAAATAACTGTATACGTGTTATGTAGATCTATTGATCTCATGTTTAATATAAATAACTGTATACATGTTATGTAGATCTATTGATCTCGTGTTTAATATAAATAACTGTATAAGTGTTATGTAGATCTATTGATCTCGTGTTTAATATAAATAACTGTATACATGTTATATAGATCTCATGTTTAATATAAATAACTGTATACATGTTATGTAGATCTATTGATCTCATGTTTAATATAAATAACTGTATACATGTTATGTAGATCTATTGTTCTCGTGTTTAATATAAATAACTGTATACATGTTATGTAGATCTATTGTTCTCATGTTTAATATAAATAACTGTATACATGTTATGTAGATCTATTGATTTCATGTTTAATATAAATAACTGTATACATGTTATGTAGATCTATTGTTCTCGTATTTAATATAAATAACTGTATACGTGTTATGTAGATCTATTGATCTCGTGTTTAATATAAATAACTGTATACGTGTTATGTAGATCTATTGATCTCATGTTTAATATAAATAACTGTATACATGTTATGTAGATCTATTGTTCTCGTGTTTAATATAAATAACTGTATACGTGTTATGTAGATCTATTGATCTCGTGTTTAATATAAATAACTGTATACGTGTTATGTAGATCTATTGATCTCGTGTTTAATATAAATAACTGTATACGTGTTATGTAGATCTATTGATCTCATGTTTAATATAAATAACTGTATACGTGTTATGTAGATCTATTGATCTCGTGTTTAATATAAATAACTGTATACATGTTATGTAGATCTATTGATCTCATGTTTAATATAAATAACTGTATACGTGTTATGTAGATCTATTGATCTCATGTTTAATATAAATAACTGTATACATGTTATGTAGATCTATTGTTCTCATGTTTAATATAAATAACTGTATACGTGTTATGTAGATCTATTGTTCTCGTGTTTAATATAAATAACTGTATACATGTTATGTAGATCTATTGATCTCATGTTTAATATAAATAACTGTATACATGTTATGTAGATCTATTGTTCTCGTGTTTAATATAAATAACTGTATACATGTTATGTAGATCTATTGTTCTCATGTTTAATATAAATAACTGTATACATGTTATGTAAATCTATTGTTCTCATGTTTAATATAAATAACTGTATACATGTTATGTAGATCTATTGATCTCATGTTTAATATAAATAACTGTATACGTGTTATGTAGATCTATTGATCTCGTGTTTAATATAAATAACTGTATACATGTTATGTAGATCTATTGTTCTCATGTTTAATATAAATAACTGTATACGTGTTATGTAGATCTATTGATCTCATGTTTAATATAAATAACTGTATACGTGTTATGTAGATCTCATGTTTAATATAAATAACTGTATACGTGTTATGTAGATCTATTGATCTCATATTTAATATAAATAACTGTATACATGTTATGTAGATCTATTGATCTCATGTTTAATATAAATAACTGTATACGTGTTATGTAGATCTCATGTTTAATATAAATAACTGTATACGTGTTATGTAGATCTATTGTTCTCATGTTTAATATAAATAACTGTATACATGTTATGTAGATCTATTGATCTCATGTTTAATATAAATAACTGTATACGTGTTATGTAGATCTCATGTTTAATATAAATAACTGTATACGTGTTATGTAGATCTATTGATCTCATGTTTAATATAAATAACTGTATACGTGTTATGTAGTTCTATTGATCTCGTGTTTAATATAAATAACTGTATACATGTTATGTAGTTCTATTGATCTCATGTTTAATATAAATAACTGTATACATGTTATGTAGATCTCATGTTTAATATAAATAACTGTATACGTGTTATGTAGATCTATTGATCTCATGTTTAATATAAATAACTGTATACATGTTATGTAGATCTATTGATCTCGTGTTTAATATAAATAACTGTATACGTGTTATGTAGTTCTATTGTTCTCGTGTTTAATATAAATAACTGTATACGTGTTATGTAGATCTATTGATCTCGTGTTTAATATAAATAACTGTATACGTGTTATGTAGATCTATTGATCTCATGTTTAATATAAATAACTGTATACGTGTTATGTAGATCTATTGATCTCGTGTTTAATATAAATAACTGTATATGTGTTATGTAGATCTCATGTTTAATATAAATAACTGTATACGTGTTATGTAGATCTATTGATCTCATGTTTAATATAAATAACTGTATACGTGTTATGTAGATCTATTGATCTCGTGTTTAATATAAATAACTGTATACGTGTTATGTAGTTCTATTGATCTCGTGTTTAATATAAATAACTGTATACGTGTTATGTAGATCTATTGATCTCGTGTTTAATATAAATAACTGTATACGTGTTATGTAGATCTATTGATCTCGTGTTTAATATAAATAACTGTATACGTGTTATGTAGATCTATTGATCTCGTGTTTAATATAAATAACTGTATACGTGTTATGTAGATCTCATGTTTAATATAAATAACTGTATACGTGTTATGTAGATCTATTGTTCTCGTGTTTAATATAAATAACTGTATACGTGTTATGTAGATCTATTGATCTCGTGTTTAATATAAATAACTGTATACATGTTATGTAGATCTATTGTTCTCGTATTTAATATAAATAACTGTATACGTGTTATGTAGATCTATTGTTCTCGTGTTTAATATAAATAACTGTATACATGTTATGTAGATCTATTGATTTCATGTTTAATATAAATAACTGTATACATGTTATGTAGATCTATTGTTCTCGTATTTAATATAAATAACTGTATACGTGTTATGTAGATCTATTGATCTCGTGTTTAATATAAATAACTGTATACGTGTTATGTAGATCTATTGATCTCATGTTTAATATAAATAACTGTATACATGTTATGTAGATCTATTGTTCTCGTGTTTAATATAAATAACTGTATACGTGTTATGTAGATCTATTGATCTCGTGTTTAATATAAATAACTGTATACGTGTTATGTAGATCTATTGATCTCGTGTTTAATATAAATAACTGTATACGTGTTATGTAGATCTATTGATCTCATGTTTAATATAAATAACTGTATACGTGTTATGTAGATCTATTGATCTCGTGTTTAATATAAATAACTGTATACATGTTATGTAGATCTATTGATCTCATGTTTAATATAAATAACTGTATACGTGTTATGTAGATCTATTGATCTCATGTTTAATATAAATAACTGTATACATGTTATGTAGATCTATTGTTCTCATGTTTAATATAAATAACTGTATACGTGTTATGTAGATCTATTGTTCTCGTGTTTAATATAAATAACTGTATACATGTTATGTAGATCTATTGATCTCATGTTTAATATAAATAACTGTATACATGTTATGTAGATCTATTGTTCTCGTGTTTAATATAAATAACTGTATACATGTTATGTAGATCTATTGTTCTCATGTTTAATATAAATAACTGTATACATGTTATGTAAATCTATTGTTCTCATGTTTAATATAAATAACTGTATACATGTTATGTAGATCTATTGATCTCATGTTTAATATAAATAACTGTATACGTGTTATGTAGATCTATTGATCTCGTGTTTAATATAAATAACTGTATACATGTTATGTAGATCTATTGTTCTCATGTTTAATATAAATAACTGTATACGTGTTATGTAGATCTATTGATCTCATGTTTAATATAAATAACTGTATACGTGTTATGTAGATCTCATGTTTAATATAAATAACTGTATACGTGTTATGTAGATCTATTGATCTCATATTTAATATAAATAACTGTATACATGTTATGTAGATCTATTGATCTCATGTTTAATATAAATAACTGTATACGTGTTATGTAGATCTCATGTTTAATATAAATAACTGTATACGTGTTATGTAGATCTATTGTTCTCATGTTTAATATAAATAACTGTATACATGTTATGTAGATCTATTGATCTCATGTTTAATATAAATAACTGTATACGTGTTATGTAGATCTCATGTTTAATATAAATAACTGTATACGTGTTATGTAGATCTATTGATCTCATGTTTAATATAAATAACTGTATACGTGTTATGTAGTTCTATTGATCTCGTGTTTAATATAAATAACTGTATACATGTTATGTAGTTCTATTGATCTCATGTTTAATATAAATAACTGTATACATGTTATGTAGATCTCATGTTTAATATAAATAACTGTATACGTGTTATGTAGATCTATTGATCTCATGTTTAATATAAATAACTGTATACATGTTATGTAGATCTATTGATCTCGTGTTTAATATAAATAACTGTATACATGTTATGTAGTTCTATTGTTCTCGTGTTTAATATAAATAACTGTATACGTGTTATGTAGATCTATTGATCTCGTGTTTAATATAAATAACTGTATACGTGTTATGTAGATCTATTGATCTCATGTTTAATATAAATAACTGTATACGTGTTATGTAGATCTATTGATCTCGTGTTTAATATAAATAACTGTATATGTGTTATGTAGATCTCATGTTTAATATAAATAACTGTATACGTGTTATGTAGATCTATTGATCTCGTGTTTAATATAAATAACTGTATACGTGTTATGTAGATCTATTGATCTCGTGTTTAATATAAATAACTGTATACGTGTTATGTAGATCTATTGATCTCGTGTTTAATATAAATAACTGTATACGTGTTATGTAGTTCTATTGATCTCGTGTTTAATATAAATAACTGTATACGTGTTATGTAGATCTATTGATCTCGTGTTTAATATAAATAACTGTATACGTGTTATGTAGATCTATTGATCTCGTGTTTAATATAAATAACTGTATACGTGTTATGTAGATCTATTGATCTCGTGTTTAATATAAATAACTGTATACGTGTTATGTAGTTCTATTGATCTCGTGTTTAATATAAATAACTGTATACGTGTTATGTAGATCTATTGATCTCGTGTTTAATATAAATAACTGTATACGTGTTATGTAGATCTATTGATCTCGTGTTTAATATAAATAACTGTATACGTGTTATGTAGATCTATTGATCTCGTGTTTAATATAAATAACTGTATACGTGTTATGTAGATCTATTGATCTCGTGTTTAATATAAATAACTGTATACGTGTGATGTAGATCTATTGATCTCGTGTTTAATATAAATAACTGTATACGTGTTATGTAGTTCTATTGATCTCATGTTTAATATAAATAACTGTATACGTGTTATGTAGATCTATTGATCTCGTGTTTAATATAAATAACTGTATACATGTTATGTAGATCTATTGATCTCGTGTTTAATATAAATAACTGTATACGTGTTATGTAGTTCTATTGATCTCATGTTTAATATAAATAACTGTATACGTGTTATGTAGTTCTATTGATCTCATGTTTAATATAAATAACTGTATACGTGTTATGTAGTTCTATTGATCTCATGTTTAATATAAATAACTGTATATGTAAATTTGTCATTTCAAAGTACAGTAACACACAGTTACAGAGAACATGTTTATAAGGAAATTCACACATAGAGCGAAGTGATTTATGAATCATTCACATAAAATAACACACAAGCTGCATATCATTATGTGATATAATTAATATTTTCCTGTCAGACACATCACAAGCTATCAGTATGTACTGGAAGCAAACTAAAGCCCAACAGCTTCAAACACATATTTCTAATACATGCTATCTTTTTATGTACTTCTTATCCTTTGACCCATTACTTGAATTACTTTTGTTTATCAATTAAAGTGCAGAGTATTTCCTTTAAAGTCAAAATTCATACATGTGTTTAATGTTTGTAATACATGCAATATGATAAAATCAAACAAATGTATTTAACCCAATGTCTTATCAAAAATATTTAAGAAAAGAAAAACCAAAGCCAAACCATGCACACAATTTGCCTAGTTTCTGAAAATTTACAATTCAAATTAACGGAATCCAGATTCTGCAGGTGCCTTATTCTATCTATTAAGGCCCACTGCATCTAAAGGTACCGTCTAAACGCAGTGTTTCTGTAGCTATTTATAGCCACTACTTCACTATCTTTAGCTAGTTATGACCATAACTATTGTTAGCTAGTTATGACCTGTGATTTATATTTACGTACCGTTGCTGCCACTTTGTCTCGATCTGATATGAAGGCTTGGAATCCAGCACCAAGAACAGAGCCCGCTGTCCTGAAAAAAAAACCCATTCCAAACCTTAAATAGAACCCTAGATATTTAACAATACAATAAAACATGGTTAAAATGAACCTCCAGGACCAATAAAAAGAAATCGCTACAACAAAACTTCATAATATCTAATGAGATTTTCATTATTTTCCTCTCGTATAGAAGAATAAATATCACTTCACAATAATCATGAATTCATTGTTAGTATGTTTGACTGGACATGTTTCTGATTACGGTTTTACCAGTCATAACAAGTTCAGACCGGTAGATTCCGGAAATCATAATTATAATACAGTGTGCGAAAGTAACTATAAGGTCCTATAGACTTTCGGTCCATAGTCATTTCATTTCCTATAGATCACAACAAATTCCTTTAGACCGAAATTTAACATGCAATATTCATTGTAATCATGGGCTCATCACGAAAGTTTTCTCTTATTAAAATTTGACATCGTCTATCTATAAAATTTTCAAATAAATGTAAATATAGAATAGAGAGGGTCAACCTGTGTTATTATTCAAAAATAAATAATAGACACAAATTCAATTTTGTAATTTGTTCATAGTTTAATTATATCTTTTTCAATTTCATGCACAAGCTTTTCAATTAGAATTTTGTTTTCTTTTTTCTTTTGTTCCAGCTCAGTTTCACTGTCTGATTCTTCATCTAAGTCACTTCTACTACATGTACGTTTTGTTTTCTCATTATTTTCTGCGACTTTAGCCTTGCTGGAACTTGTTGTACTGACCACTTTCCATTTGATTCCAGGGAGTGCACCGATTGCGTTCCATATATGTTTAATAAGTGGTGGGGAACCAGTTTTTTACTCAGAATTCCTATAGACAAGTCGGTCTATAGCTATTTCGATTGTTATAGACCGACTCGATTTTCTATAGACACTGTCTATCGGTCCATGGTTAATTTCGCACACTGTAAAATCTTACTTGATTGACACCAGGATGGTCTCCCTTTTCTTTAATATCTTACTTGATTGATTCTAGGATTGTCTCCCTTTTTTCTTGAGCCTTTAATTTGATCTGTTCCTTTATCAGATCTATGTTCTCTCTCTCCATCTTCCCCCGAGCTTTCATTTCTGCTTCTATTCTGGCTTGTTCATTTTTCTTGCGGAGTTCGAACTCATGCTCCAGCGTGGCTAAATAAACAGGGTTTACATGTGATTTACAGGCAAGCCTATAATGTTGTAATTTCACTTTAAATCCATTATCATACAATAATTGAATTCAATATATTTACAATACATTTACACAATGTCGATATGCAGCAATGATTTATATAAAGAACAAATAAAGAATCAAATTATCAACTGACATAACACTTATTACTGTAATTTTTGGTAATAAGGTCGACTTATTACTGTAATTTTTGGTAATAAGGTCGACTTATTACTGTAATTTTTGGTAATAAGGTCGACTTATTACTGTAATTTTTGGTAAAACGAAAGCAGAAGTGAGCAAGCTCACATACCCCATACTCCAACATTGCTTGACAATGCCTCACATAATTATGACAAAGATTTGGTTCAATGTCACTATTTTTATTATATATACAAATTGGCAATGAGCCCAATTGTATGGCAGTGCCACACCCAATTAAACCTGTCTCACCGGAACAAAGAGGTATTCAATATTAAAAATGTGTTACCCCGAACTCTATTCGAACACCCAGTGAACTGTGTGAAGGGAGGCGTCAGAATGAAGAGCGTGCACATATAGTGAGTGAGTTATAAATAAGCCGACAAACCGGTTTTAATATTCCAAGTAATTAATCATAATTTATAAATTTCTTAATTACCTGGAATATTGTTATAAACACAAAATACTAATATTAAATTGTATCTGAAACTTAAATACATTATTTTGCATATTTTATTAATCTCAAAGAAAATGATTCGCAAGGACAGAACTTAATAAATAACTCTCAATCAATTACGGCGCGCAGTTCGCGATAAAATTCCGCAATACGTTTTAAGCGTCACATAATGAATGGTAATGCAATGCATTACTGCAAGAACAGGACAGACAGGCTAAAAATTCTACGTTCAAAAGAGGCGTAACTCCCAGAAAATTTATTGAATCAGAATTTCCTGGGAATATGCACATATACACAGTGTGTCCTTATTAACTACAAAGTTTAACGCTGTAATTTTTGGTTAAAAGGTCGACAATATTACTGTCATTTTTGGTAATAAGGTCAACATTTTTACTGTCATTTTTGGTAATAAGGTCGATATTACTGTAATATTTGGTAATAAGTTCAACATTTTTCCCCGCTAGCCTCACCCAATATACTAAATCAACCTATCCAAGCCGAAGTTTAAATAAAAATTGCATCTGAAGATGAAAAATTAATTTGCTTTTGAAATCCATCTAAATAGTTCATAAGGAAGTGGATAAGAGTGTCTCAAGACGGGTTCACTTATATTCTAAAAATTGAAAAATTCCCTTTAAATATAAAATGGTTAGCAACATCTAAATGCTGGACTAAGCCATGATTTACATGAAAAAAAAAATGAGAACATTAATACGTTAAATACAAATAATTCCAAGTACACAAAACACTATATACAAAATTAATTTCAATTTTACTGGGCTTTCTGAAAACAGCCGATATATATAAACCAACATGGCAGATGATAAACAGTCAATATTATGAATGTGTAATGCTTTAAGATGGATTGGCAAAGGGTAGATTGTATTTACCCTTCCTTCATAATGAATGGCTCGTATCCGAAACATCTGTCAGATTTATAGTGGTATACCTACACTTGCTACGATACCAGTGCCTTACTAACCTCACACTGGTAATAGAAATAGCTGGGAAATTCTTCGTTCTGTTTGCCGAATTGACCAAATTAAGGATTTTTCTCAGAAAATGACTATAAAAAATAAGCCTACAACACATTGATCCTATTTTTAAAAATTGCAGTACATGTACTAATTTATTTGCAAAATGCAACACAGAACATCATATCGTCTTTTGAAGAACATAAATTTTGTTTCCCATGTAGAAGTCATCTCAACAGTAATACGTTTTGTAAATTTGAAATCCCACGGATAAAAAATTTCTCTCATAGGGTCAGCATCATATAATTATTGATCATTTAAGATATTGGCATATATATATATATCTAAACATAAACTTCTCATAAACAGAAATATAGCTTCTCATCCCCCAGGCACTTGCTAATAAATCAATTACCATGCATCAAAATTTTACCGAGTGATTCTTAGAAGAAATTTTTACATAATCAAGAGCAATTACATCTAGATACACGGAGCATTGTAACAACAAACAAACGTGTAACATCTAGATACACATCGCATTGTAACAACAAACAAACGTGTAACATCTAGATACACGGAGCATTGTAACAACAAACAAACGTGTAACATCTAGATACACGACGTATTGTAACAACAAACGTGTAACATCTAGATACACGGAGCATTGTAACAACAAACAAACGTGTAACATCTAGATACACGGAGCATTGTAACAACAAACAAATGTGTAACATCTAGATACACATCGTATTGTAACAACAAACAAACGTGTAAAATCTAGATACACGGAGCATTGTAACAACAAATGTGTAACATCTAGATACACGGAGCATTGTAACAACAAACAAACGTGTAACATCTAGATACACGGAGCATTGTAACAACAAACAAACGTGTAACATCTAGATACACGACGTATTGTAACAACAAACGTGTAACTGTTTCTGAACTTTTGAAGTGGCAAGGGTCATGATGACCCTCTGTGGCTGAATTCTGGGAGTCAACAGATTTTTTTTAGAGGGTCACACTTTAAAAAAAAAAATCTCAATTTAAAATATTCAATTTAGATCTACACTGTATAGGTACACTAAAGTGCAGTGTTTTACTCATGAAATGAATACCTTCACAATTTAGGCCACAATTAAAAGAATGTTTGTTTCCCCTCCCCCGGGTCTAGTTTTTGAAACTGACCAGGCAGGCAGGTGATATTTTTTTTTTTTAAATTCATATAATTTTATATGTATTGTCGGAAAAAAAGCAGATCTGTCAAACAGGGCACTGATTGTCTTCAATGCTTAACATCTGGAGAAGAGAACATTTATACTACTATGTTGAGGATTGGTTGAGCTTCAATGTTTTATGTATTAAAATCCTGGAATGGCTTGCTGGCATTGAATCTGTATGCTAATATGAATGCTCTGGATGTGTAATTTCTGTTTTCTTTACTCCGACATTTCTTTAAAAAACATTATTTAAAGAAATAAATGAAAATAAACAAAAAACATTTATTCTTGACTAGAAACAAGTAGAAACAAAAATCATAAACAACATGTTAAAAAGAATGACTTAGAGAGGATGAATATCAGACTAGAATTAACTGATTGTCAGACTAGAATTAACTATTTCTTAATTGGATTTCTCTTTGGGACTTCCAATTTTTTTGAACGACACAAGTCACAAACTGGCAGCACAACTTTAAAGTTTTTGCACAAGTCCTTGTCCTTTTGGATCTCTGTTGCAACACAATAAGCACACATGTCTTTGCGGCCAACATCCGAGCTGTAGTATGCAAATTCAATGTGACTGGTACATGCAAGCTGGAGTCTTGTGAAAACTTTTCCATGTAGAACATCCCCTGAAAATGACCAAAAAAAAAACACTTGTCAGAGAAAAAAATTGATTTTAATGTTTTTGTGCTCTTTATTTTCTTTTTCAGATTACCCAAGGTTAAATTCAAAGATTCATCCCTACTTCCATTACTTCAATGATACAAATATTATAAAGATGTTATCATTCAATGACTGTAAATATAAAGGCTGCCAAAAACATAATTTCCACAGATTGTGCATTTAATACTGAATGTCCTTTTGGAGAGTGAAAAAGGGGAATATGCATGGTAGATGCAAACATGTTTTATCCTGCACATGTATATAAGGCCTACAAAAAGCATTTAAATTTTTGAACAATGCAAGGATACAGATTGAATGTGGACAAACACACAAATCCAATTTCTGTTCTTCTGACATTTTGTCATTTGATTAAAAAGATTTGAACAGTGAATATTCATCTTAGTTCATGTATCCATTGTTTATGATATTAATCATCATGATGATAAACAAACGAACATACTTGTGCTTTGGTTCTGTCAGAAATGCCAGTCTTATTTAGTGTCATTTAATCACAATATTGTCAATAAATATACAAACCTTCTGGTGCTAAAATTGCCCCGCAAGTGTAGTCATATTTATCTGTTGTGTGCTTCAAGGCTCTTAAATCTCGAGGGTTCAACTTCAGCTTAGAATAAATGCATCTAGGTTTGTCACATTCGGTGTATTTTATTGTAGATCTCACATTCTGGGCAACAAGCATTCTGTTTTCACAACCCTGAAAAAGATTAGATATCAAATGCTAATTAAAATATATTCATTGAATGTAGAACAAGACAACCTAGATTGTAATGTTAAACAAAACCTTAAATCCAGGGAAAGGTGTAAATGTTAGAATATTGGAGGACAAATTAAGCAAAAATATTGAAATATTAATGCAAGTCATGAAAGATATTAGGATCTAATTTAGCACAACTGTCAGACATATTTGTTACCACTGTGTGAAAATTATAATATTGTCTTTCATTTCATATAGCCTAGCAGTTTTGGTCTGTTTTCATAAGATACATGCATCAGTGCCAGTACCAAGTCTGACTGCCCATTTTCCTATTGTTGTTTATGTTTGTCCAATGTTGAAAAAAATTTGGGCAGCACTTCCCCTAGGAATTTACCGTTTTTACACCCCCTACCATAAATTTCCCCAGACCAAAAGTTTGGGAACATTGAAGAAAGAAATGAAATGGTGTGGGACAGACTCATTTATAACTTTAAGACATGAGCCATACACCATCTCAAACCTACTTGATAGAAATATAATAATGCATATAAATTACCTGTAAATCTGGGAGAGGCTTCATCAATCTTTTGAGGGAGTTTTGTCAGTGTGCTGGACTTTCTCATCAAAACATCGAAAGCTGTAGGACATGTAGGAGGATTTTGACCTTTTGGTACATTGTTATTTGGTTCTAAGTCTCTTATCACGTCAAATTGTACATATTTCAATTTTCTATCAAAGTTGTGAACCACTTGTATCTGTTCTTCAAAATCTGGCTCAAAAGTTACACCGTTGGCAAGTTTGTCCGACACGGTGACAGTTACTTCGTCCAACTTGTCTATGTTATGGTCGCCGTCCGCTGTCAAATCATTCAAAACCTCATTCCATGTACAGTGTTTGGAGAAACTGTAGAGTCTGTTGACTATTATGGGCACAACTTTAGATGTGTGTTTGTATTTTATCTTTACAGTAGACGACAACGCTATTCTGTCACCCATTTTTCAAGTATCGATAAATCCCGGTAACTTCCGAAAAAAGCAGAAGTAACGTCTAGAACCGACACGGAGCGGACACGATTTTTTTACGGAAATAAAAAAAAAAAAACATCGCAATTTTTTGGCAAAAAAACTTTTGACCCGGGCCCTTTTTTTTTACCCGGTCGGGGCGAGGGGAAACAAACATATTTTTATTTTTGGCCTTACTATGAAGTTTCTATAGGTTACTTGTAGGGCTGTGCGGTGCACCGAAAATTTCGGTGCACCGCGATTCATACCATTCGATTCGATGCACCGATTACAAATTCCGGATTTCGGTTCGGTTTAGATTTTACTTACACCAAAACAACAAATATGGCGTCCGAGTGATGTTGAAAACATGTGGTTTTTTATGCAACAGAGATTTAAATCACTACTGTGTTAAGAGTTAGCATTTTCACCACTCAGATACCAACAGAATATGGTCCGTAAGATCATTGCAGTTTATCTTTACATGACATATAGCATTTCTGTCAGTGGTGGAGTGAAATCAACATCGTAGGTAATGACACAGATTTGACAGTTAACATGAGAGAAGTATATCAATAAAGGAGAGATTTTCAAAGTCTCTCAATTGATAGAATTGTTGAATTTTTGCATATCAATGAAAACAATATCATATACATTTTAGATTCACTATAGATTTGTTTAATTATCCAAAACTTATGCAGCACATTAATATAACAAATTTTGATAGACTGTCAGTGTTTTCTTTTTTTTTTTATCAAAGTTATAAAATGCCATTATGAATAGATATGATGTTTACAAATGACAACATATAGTTATATAACTTGAATTAAATCAAATCAAATATGCTACTCATTAAAATGGTTAATTTTTGTGGTGTCATTAGATAAATTGGACCTAACATGAACCGAATTGAAAATAACCGAACCGTGCTGTTATGAATCGAAACCGAACCGAATCGAGCTAACCCTGAATCATCCCAGCCCTAGTTACTTGTCATCATATCACATGTCTATTTCACCCTTTTACGTATTTCGGTCCACTATTATGATTTACTTCGATTCACTGGAGTGGGCAGTTCTATCTGCGAAGGTCTACAATGTCAACAACCATCGAGCTTCATGAGTGCTCGTGAAGCTTATTGGTTGTTGCTTACGTTGTAGACCTTTACAGATGAACTGCCGACTCCTGGGATCGAAACCATGCAAATCCTTATCATCAACATGCTTGTTTTCTCGATTTGTCAGTCAGCATTTCATTTGGTTCAGTGTAAATCTAAAATTGAACCACGTCGCCATGTTGAAACAAAACTTAAATTCTGGTTCTCTGCCTTTATTCTTATGTATGTCTGAGAATGAACATTGATTGACTCTAGGATGGTCGCAAAATGTGAACTTGTTATTTTTTTTCTGCATACACAATGACCCTTTGGGTGGTGATTTTCAGGGTAAAAAATATTTTACGTGCGTAAATTATGCAGAATTTTGCATCAACGGAAACACTGTGTAATATATAAACAGTATCTAGATGTGACTCACCTTTTCTCATCTGCTCCTGTTTAGTATTGACATGTGCTACACGACCTGATGCTATCTTATTTAAGACTCACCTTTTCTCATCTGCTCCTGTTTAGCTACAGATTCTTCTTGTTTTCTCAAGTTCTCTTCCTGAAGTCTTGTCTAAAAAACAGATCAAATAATTCACAGCAAACTTGATAAAATGTTCTTTAACACATACATATAAATATCAAAACATATTAAGAATTTGTAATTCAAAGCAAACCTGATATAATGTTTAACACATACATATAAATATCAAAACAGATTAAGAATTTGTAATTCAAAGCAAACTTGATATAATGTTGTTTAACACATACATATAAATATCAAAACATATTAAGAATTTGTAATTCAAAGCAAACTTGATATAATGTTTAACACATACATATCAAAACAAGGTTTATACAAATCTTAACATGTATTAAAAGGCTGGGCATTGACATTAATTTCTGTATCGCAAAATTCTAAACTGTGGTGCAATATCGCAAAATTTTCAATAACAAAATATGTTTAAAAATAAAAAAGTTTACAGACTTTTCAACATAACACTTTTTATTTCGATTATGAGAATTCTTTTTATTAGGAGCAGAGATAAAATTTCAACTATATACATGATAAATGGTAAAATTATGTTGGAAATAAATTTTGCAGAGTATATTCACTATGCATGCACATCATGTGAGAGTATAGCGGGTTTATACTATGGAATGAGAAAGGTATAGATACCTATTCATTTGGAATAAATAAAGTCAAAATACTTATAAATATTCTTTCATATCAACAAATGGTATTTGTTTGAAAATTAACACTGAATAAATATATTAATAGTAAAGAATATGAATTATGAAGATTTAGCAGTTTGTTACTGGGCATATTTTAGCCTAAACATTGTGAAAAAATCGATAATGTTCGGCATTGGGATGATACTGTTTACCAGTAACAGTTGATAAGGAAAACAAGCTGGAGTACTGTAACAATTCCAAAGCTACAATTACTCGGAGCGAAAGATTTCATCTGTATCAAGTTTACAACACTTGTTCTGCAATTGTATTTCTACCAGTTATGACATTTAACGATTGTGTCCAGTGACTTTTTAAGGCCCATTTTGGGTCAGAATTTCGGCCCTTTCCCCTCCTAAAAATTGCCTATTTTTTCCCAATTAAGCTGGCATTTTTCCCAATAATAAAATTATGAAAGGAAAACGTATTTGAATATTTAAAGTAAACATCGATGTGAATTATATACATAAGATTTAACAAAAAGTTATGGTAATGGTGATGATTTGGATAGAAAAGTTGAAAATTTTAGAAGGTTAAAGAAAATTAGATGTGTGAAATAAAGATAATATAATGTTTGATATGATTTTACAACTTATTTACAATAAAATTGACTTTTTCCAATTTGACTGAAATGTCGACAATTTTTCCCAATTCGAAAGCCACAGGACCCTTGTAAAAAATGTAGAAAAATCACTGGTGTCACGTCATTCTGTATTTCTGACAATCCAGTCATGACTTACATTATTTATGCACGTCTTGAGTTAGTTTTTACATCTTAATCACACCAGATGGCATTACTTGTACAGTTGCATCTTAATCACCAGGTGGCGTTACCTGTTGAGTGAAGTCTTAATCACACCAGATGGCGTTACCTGTTGAGTGAAGTCTTAATCACACCAGATGGCGTTACCTGTTGAGTGAAGTCTTAATCACACCAGATGGCGTTACCTGTTGAGTGAAGTCTTAATCACACCAGATGGCGTTACCTGTTGCGTAAGTTGGTCATCGTATCTCCGCCTCGCCAGTTGATCCTGGTACTTTGCTTTCTGTTGATGAAGTTCTGCTTCTTTAGACATCGTTTTTCTCCTTTCTTCCTCCTGGACTTTCACAGCTTGAAGTTTCATTTCCTCAATATATGCTTCCATTTCCTACAAAATCAACTCACAATTTTTTTTTTGCATCTCCCATAGTTTAATATATCCATAATTTTCAATTTGTAATGTATTTGTCTATACAGAAAAAAATGAATTACACAATGCGAGGAAATTCGGAATGAATGAAGAAAATTCACTGTAAGTAATTTCCAGTTCCAGTTTAGTGCGGATGACCACTGATAATGTTAACTTAAACTTTGGTTCTAAAATATCTCTTTGACTGATCTTGCATCTTTCCGAACTATCCTTGAAACATTGTATCAACTGACAGTGACAGGCCAGAGGCAAAAGTATCTGCGTTTACCTTCGACTTCGTCTGAGTTTCCAATTGTTTCGTTTGTTCCTGCAGTTTTGACAGTTCCAGCGCTTCCTTGGCATTTTCTGAAATATGTTAGCATCGACAAAGTTTCAAAAGCCTGTCAGATTTACTGGCTTACTAAGTTACTCGATAACCTTGAACTGGGCTTACAACATGTCTATTTCATCAGAATTTTCCAAGAAGTTTGATCTTCTACATCAAATTGACCATGGAGTGTGACAAATGAAATACAGTCATAATGAACAAAAACTTAGTGACTTACTGGATTTCTCTAACTCTTTGGCTGCATTAGCAGCTCGCTCCAGTGCTGCCGAGTCAAATCGATAAGATTCCATCTCCGATTTCGTTAAATTTTTCGGTGGTTCGGAACTGCCTTTATTGTCACCCCCTGGTGGTGGGACAGGGATTTGTGGGGGGCCTTGTCCCCCGCCTCCCATTCCAAACAGCCATGACATCTTCAGTTATTTTGTTAAATTGTTTGCAATCAGCCCGGCATTACCAAACTCACGTGTAGTTGTAGTATTCTTGAAAACATGCGTACTATAAGCGGATATGACTATTAGCAAAACCGATAACGGTTTAAATCCGACCTATCTTCGTCTTTGAAAGATTCGGTCTACATAATTTTTAGATTTATTTAAAGGGGAGTCATAATTGTCTGTGTATCCACAGGGGCTCGTCACGAATTGACCCTCTCTATTCTATATTTACACAAGGGAGGAATCCAGAATCCCAAAAATCGCTAACTCAAGTTTTACCCTGACCGACTCGTACCTAGGTCAGGTGGCAGGGGACAGTTTCTTTGGTTTTGAAACATGTGGATAGGGGGTATACACCAAAGTCAGATTATGACAGACTAATGAAAAATCATATTTCCCTTTTATGTCAATACTTGTATTTCATATTAGTGTAGTTAATAAATTATGACCCTAAATTACATGTAATCTATAAATACTGGTGCTGGTGCACAAAACATGCTCTGAGCAGGTTCCCCTTTTTTGCTTTGATTTTCCCTCATTTGGGCTAATCCGCACCACCCCCACACCATCACAGTACCAAACATGGGGATTTAGACACTGTGCACAATCAAGAACCCTATCTGCCCTTCTCAAAAATCTACCTCTCATATGGGGCCATCCACCTTCCCTCACAGCTACAGACCTTTTGCTAGACCCTGCATGTTTTCACCGGAATTTCTTCAGCAACTGACCACGTGTCTTAGTTTCGTATTTGCACCCATCTATATGCTAGGAATCATGGTGACACCTACATGTTGTATATCAACATTTTTACTAAGCACTCAGCTACATTTGACATGCATCCTAAAATTATTGTATACATTTTTACACATGTAATATCACTTCAAATACAGGGTAATTCCATTTTTGGAAAAAGTTGACCGGGCCTATAGTGCGAAACTGTCCCCTGCTACCTTTAAGAATTCTGACATCTCATGTCATTGACGTCAACTCCCATTTTTGACAAATCTGACTTATTCTGAGTGAAACTACACCAATACATCATGTCGACCGCCCTAAATGTGTACGCAATAAAATTATTTAAAAACCCTACATTTCTGTGTATGATGTTGTCATTTTAGAGTGATGAGAGTGTTCGAGTAAGATCCCTGTGCCTAACAAATAATATTACAAGTATATTGTATCTATGGTAAAAGTGACCTTATATGTGGTGCTACATGCTGAACATGTAATCATGAGAACCTGTGTAGAAAATGATGGATTAGAGAGAGATAAAGGGACATAACTGCTCTTAAAATCAAGAAAATTTCCAACTTCACTGTCTACTTCTTTACATACTGTATATGTATAGACCTGAAATATGCTCTAATTAAGTAAACAACTCCCCAACAAGATTTTGAATACCTGTTCTCTTCTTACATTCTATTCTATGCCATCCTAATAGTGAAAACTAAAGATTCATGCAATTCAGTCAAATGTCAAAGGGGAGGTGGCTTGTTTACAAGTACCACCCATAAATGAGAAAATGGTGTTAACTGTGTTTTTTGTGTACAAAATGTCTCTAAAATGACTTATTTCTCTATCTGCAAGTATTTTTTCATAAATATGTATCATGGTGCTGAGAAGAAATGTGATCTACTGTACCTGAGACCTGTCAATCAGTACAATTTGTTAATTACATGTAGAACATGTAAAACTACATGTAATCTATGTAAAAAGAATACACAGTATATGAAGTACCCCAAATAACATTATTTTAACCACTAAGCTTATTTACATGTACTTACATGTCACTATGATACTTGACCAGATTCTGGTTTTCCATAGTACTAAAGCATAGCTTACCCCCCTTGACTCTGTTGTCTACCATTGTGACACTAATGTGATACATCTATTGAAATAAGGGGTTGTATTACATATCTAATACATTTATCTTGATAATATTAATGAAATTGACTGAATTCCATGGGTTTCAAAAAATGCCATTCTCTTAAAGGTGGCAGGGGACAGTTTCTTTGGTTTTGAAACATGTGGATAGGGGGTATACACCAAAGTCAGATTATGACAGACTAATGAAAAATCATATTTCCCTTTTATGTCAATACTTGTATTTCATATTAGTGTAGTTAATAAATTATGACCCTAAATTACATGTAATCTATAAATACTGGTGCTGGTGCACAAAACATGCTCTGAGCAGGTTCCCCTTTTTTGCTTTGATTTTCCCTCATTTGGGCTAATCCGCACCACCCCCACACCATCACAGTACCAAACATGGGGATTTAGACACTGTGCACAATCAAGAACCCTATCTGCCCTTCTCAAAAATCTACCTCTCATATGGGGCCATCCACCTTCCCTCACAGCTACAGACCTTTTGCTAGACCCTGCATGTTTTCACCGGAATTTCTTCAGCAACTGACCACGTGTCTTAGTTTCGTATTTGCACCCATCTATATGCTAGGAATCATGGTGACACCTACATGTTGTATATCAACATTTTTACTAAGCACTCAGCTACATTTGACATGCATCCTAAAATTATTGTATACATTTTTACACATGTAATATCACTTCAAATACAGGGTAATTCCATTTTTGGAAAAAGTTGACCGGGCCTATAGTGCGAAACTGTCCCCTGCTACCTCAACTCGTAACCCATAGGTCAACTCGTACCTAAAAGGCAAAAGTCATTTCGTACCCAAGAATCTGCCCATAATGCAATATATCTATGCGCATATAAGTGGTATATTGCTTAGGTACGAGTTGTCATCAATTGAAGAGGAGGAGTCAACTCGTAAACAGATTCGCGGTATCTTAATTGTTTCGGAAAATGCACTCAACAATACAAGAAACAATAATTTCTTCCACTCCCGGAGAAATAAACTTAATTTTTTCCAAAAATCCCTTAAAATTTGGGTCTATTTATCAATTTCACCTTATTAAAATGATAGAAAATAGTACAAATGACTAATTATGAGGAGAAATATTTCAAGCCCCATAAAATCTGTAAAATCTAGGAGCTTCGCCCCCTGGACCCCCACCAGGGCTTCGCCCTGGACCCACTGCCTCATAAAGTGGACCCCCCCCCCCCCCCCCGTAACCGCAATTTTTTCCCAAAACCCTTAAAATTTGCGTCATTTTATTAATTTCACCTTATTAAAAAATGACAGAAAATAGTAAAAATGACTAAATAGGAGACATATTTCAAGCTCTATTAAAACAGTAAAATCCAGAAGCTTTCGGGGGCTACGCCCCCTGGGCCCCTACCAGGGCTTCGCCCTGGACCCATTGAGGGCCTCAAGGCGGCCCTCAGACCCCCTGCCTCATAATGTGGTGCCCACCGTAACGGTAATTCCTGGATCAGCCCCTGGTGTACCTCTATATAGTAGGTTTTCATGAGAAATGAACTATTGTAGGTTTTCATGTGAAGTGACCTGTTGTAGGTTTTCATGTGAAGTGACCTATTGTAGGTTTTCATGTGAAGTGACCTATTGTACATGTAGGTTTTCATGTGAAGTGAACTATTGTAGGTTTTCATCAGAAGTGACCTATTGTAGGTTTTCATCAGAAGTGAACTATTGTAGGTTTTCATGTGAAGTGACTTGTTGTAGGTTTTCATGTGAAGTGACCTGTTGTAGGTTTTCATGTGAAGTGACCTGTTGTAGGTTTTCATGTGGGTTTTCATGAGAAGTGACCTATTGCAGGTTTTCATGTGAAGTGAACTATTGTAGGTTTTCATGAGAAGTTAATCCGAAATATATTTTTCTGGGTTTTTTTATGATTTTGATATTTACCGTGCCAAAATCATTAAAAAGCCAAGAAAATTTCAGATATTTCGGACTAATGAGAAGTGAGCTACCCAGGTAGCACAGCAATGTTTTGAAAACATGTAAAAAATGTTTTTAGAAAAAACATCTTTAAGTGATTTTGTATGGTCTCAGAAACATGTTCAGAACATTTCTAAATAAAATTTAATCAAAATGTTTTTAAAACATTTCATGAAACATTATAAAAATATTTCATGAAGCATTATGAAAACATTTTATGAAACATAAAAACATTTCATGAAACATTATGAAGACACATCCTTTTACTTCTCTCAACCTTTTCCTAAAACGTCATTAAAATATTCAATAAAAACAGAGCAACATTGATAAGCTTTCTTAAACAATTTTATTTGAAAATCATATAAACTGTAGATGCATTACTGGTAGATAGAATATGACACAAATGTCCCAAAGACCTCATCAGTCTCCTGAGTATTAGTTAAAGTATCACTAGCCTCAAAGGTTTATAAAAAATTCCTGTTCAACATATCTAAGCTAAACAACAATATAAAGTAAAACATGTTCTTAAAACATAAATGTCCCTCAAAAGTGCCTATACACATTCATTTATGAGATTTACAATTTTAGTTAAAGGACTACCTTATTCCTTATAAATATCAATTTTGTATCACTAGCATCAAAAAAGCCATTTTTGAAATGTTTTGTATATATACACTGTATGCCAAGTTTGGCCCTGCCCTAGAGTGAGAACCTCTACCCTAGGGATCACGATATTTAAAATTTTGGCAGAGGCCTTCATGCTCTAAATCACTATGAATTTAGTTTTCCTTACAGATGTGCCATTGCAGAGAAGACGATCTTTGAAAATTGGTCAATTTTTGCTCATGCCCTAAGGTCCTGGGTGTGCAAGAGTCTTCAAATTTACATTTTATGCCCCTTTGTCCTAAAGATGATGCATACCAAATTTGAAAAGAATTAGGGTGGAAGTTATCAAGAAATTAGAATGTTCCATTCATCGCACGACGACGGACACTGGTCAATTGCAATAGGTCATCTGAATGACTCAGGTGACCAAAAAATATCTCCAAAGCTTTCTAAATTTGGTGCATGTCTTAGTCGGACTCTTCTGGGAATTCATTATTCATTCCATCTAGTCTTTTGTTTCCTCTTTTCTAAAATGATGACAATAATAAACTATTAATTATTTTTTTATACATGAGATGCATATTAATGATGAAGGGTGAAGATAACGAACAATGGTCAATCCCATAACCCATATGATAAAATTAATTGTGACAAAACTCAATTGTATTAATGCTTAAAAAATCCTATTAATGTTTCAAGTTAATCAATTGAATGCTTAAATTGACCTTCACATACTTTGCCCCCCCCCCCCTCCCCCGGTTTAGTAGGAGCATTTTTTAGCACATCCAATACTTCAATTTTAATGTCATGGAATGACAACACTTTCTTGGAAGCCTTTCGAGCTACAGCTGTAAAATTAGTTGAATATTCTTCAATGGATAACAAGAGTTGTTAAAAAGCAAAGTAACTAACTGGGGGTACTGGCAATTGTGAACGACATCTTGTACGAGTTATATATGAAAGCATTAGGATGAAAAAGATTCGAGTAATCAACATCCATAAGTACACACAGACCAACACAGGAATATGACATACATATGGGCATATACATACAGAAATGATTTTAAAATTCATAAGTGTCTTTTATCTATATACTTCACTACTATTGTATAAAATGATGAAACAAGAGGCCCACAGGCCTTTAATATCAGTCACCTGTATTGATTAAAGTATCACTAGTCCCAAGGGCTACAAAATCTAGAAAAAAATTCCTGTTCTGAATGTTTAAGCTAAATTATAATATTTCGCAACAGTAGAAAAGAAGATGTGTTCTCAAAACTTGGAATTCTCCCAAATGTTTATGCTGAGGAAAAACTTGACATCATATACTAATATATAATATGAACACGACAGGGTTGATTTAATCTCAAGAATAATTTTGACCCCACCTGGAACTCATACCCTTACCCCCATCCCCACCCCCCACCCCGATCATGAAATTAAGGACTACCTATACTCCTTCTAAATTCTATTTAGTTTCAATTTTATATTAATAGCATTAAAGAAGAAAATATTCAATTGTTTTACATATATACATTATACATGTATATATCAAGTTTGACCCCCTTGGAGTAAGAACCTCTACCCCGAGGATCATGCTATTTACAATTTTGGTAGAGACCTTCCTGGTCAACACCACTATGCATTTAGGTTTCCTCGAAGATTTGCGGTTGTAGAGAAGAAGATTTTTAGATATTGGTCAATTTTTTGGCAGTGTTTGTCCCAGCCCTAACACCCCTGGGTGCAGGAGTCCTGAATCCACAATTTATTTCCCTTTGTCCAAAAGACAACTCATACCAAATTTGAAAGAATGGCAGTTGTCCAAATAAGATGAAAATGTTCACTTGTTAGCTAGGACGTACAGTGACGGACAGACACGCAGATAATGTACACGTAATAAAGAGAAGAAGAGCATTGGCGTAGTCGAGCCGAGATGTCACGAGGGCACATACTAGGGTCTTGAACGCACCTTCAGATGGTACGATGGTGAGTCAGTGACTTCGGTTTTCGGTGGAAAAAACAATGTACACATAATAGAGCTCTTAAATGATATGGGAGGGCCCTTATAATTCAAATAGATGTACTTATAAAAATACTCACAGAGTATTATTTTTGTACGGTGGTGTATAAATCGGAACTTCCCCTTCCTCCCAGTTTCGTTGTAATGACTCATGGTGTTGTTTGTCATTAAAGTCCTCATTATCATGCGGCATATTTCCCCAAGGATGCCAGTGCATTTATTTGTAATATACATGCAATCTTAAAAAATCAAGATATGACTACAGAAATTTTCAACTGTCCTGGTGTAGGACCGAATCAATGCAACTACAGGAGAACAGGACGCTATGACATCTTAATGTGCTTACTACAAAAAGGTTTATGAATTTTTCACTTCCGCTTATAAGTACAGATATTAAAGTTCTAAAACACCGAATACTTGGTTACTCTTTAGAATATGAATTAATAGTTGTTGATTGTTGAATAAATGTTATTTTCTGATATAATACAAAGTTCCCATTCAAATGCTCTACTTGGATTATATATTCCTATATTGAATAGGTATTCCCAAATGTCTGTGGAAAAAAACTTGAATTATTTACCAACTTCTGCTTGGTGTTGTCATCCAGATGGTCCTAAAAACTCTCTATATCTTGAGTCGAGTCCAGCGTCTTTCCGTCTGGCAACAGGCTATCATTGGTTTCGGCATCAATATCAACAGTACTAATCAGGTGGATTTAATGGCTGTGATATCATTTTGAAGACTGTCAATCTTGGATATAACTATAATAAAAAGAAACATATAATTCAACCAAATCAAATTCTATTTTATTCATAATAAAATAACCATGAATTTTCTGAAAGAACAAATTACTTTATACCAGTAATAAGTGACACGTATGTTGCAGGGGATACTGTTTCTGATCTCAATGCAGAAGCCAATTCTAAAATAAAACTATATAATGAGCATAATAAAAGATGAAGATAACGAACAGTGATCAATCTCATAACTCCTATAAGCAATACAAAATACAGTAGATAGTTGGGCAAACACGGACCCCTGGATATGCCAGAGGTGGGATCAGATGCCTAGGAGGAGTAAGCATCCCCTGTCGACCGGTCACACCTGCCGTGAGCCCTATATCCTGATCAGGTAAACGGAGTTATTCGTAGTCAAAATCAGTGTGCCAAGAACGGCCTAACAATCGGTATGAAACACGTCAGACAGCATTTGACACAATGATAGGTTGTATTGATGTAAAACTTATACGGTACCAATTTTGATGCACCAGATGCGCATTTCGACAAATAATGTCTCTTCAGTGATGCTCAACCGAAATGTTTGAAATCCGAAATAACTATGAAGTTTTAGAGCTAAATATAGCCAAAACCAGCGTGCCAAAAAAGTGGAGCCAAATTCGTCCAAGGATAAGAGCTATGCATGAGGGAGATAATCCTTAATTTTGAAATGAATTTCTAAATTTTATAACAGCAATTAAATATACATCCGTATTTTCAAGCTAGTAACGAAGTACTTAGCTACTGGGCTGTACAGACCCTCGGGGACTAACAGTCCACCAGCAGAGGCCTCGATCCAGACTAGATTGTTAAAACGCCCATAGAATTTGCGAAATGCTGACTTCAATTGAGACTGTTGAAACCCCCGTACCATTAACTTCTTTGTCAGTAGCTTGCCTCGATTTAAAAACTGGCCATACGCAGAATAATTATCGATTTTAGTTTGGCTGGGTACAAAATATCAATTTAAACAAAATAAAACTATTTTAATACATGCGTATTATATTAAATATGATTTACACCTGAATTGTCTGTCAGTGGTCTCACTGGTGATATGTGAGAAATATGTGGCAATGGTGAGATATATATCTACAGAGAGTAGGATTGAACTTAGTAAAATAACAATACATAAAAATCAATCATATCATTTTGGTATAATTTACCACATGCAATTTTTGTAGTTTTAGCATTGCGTCTTCTTTGTAAGTTTTGATAAGTGAACTGTAAAGAAGGTTGATGATAGCTCAAAAGATACAAAACTAAGAGAATGGCAAACACGGACCACTGGACATACCAAAGGTGGAATGTGGTGCCTAGGAGGGGTAAGCATCACCTGTTGACCGGTAATACACGCCGTTAGCCCTGTATCTTCAACAGGTAAATGAAGTAATCCTTAGTCAAAATCAGTATGTAAAGAACGGCTTCACAATTGAAGATAACGAACAGTGTAAAGTGCAACTAGTCAGACATAATTCTCTCTCTCTCTCTCTCTCTCTCTCTCTCGTGGGGATCGGGGCGGTTCTTCGGGTGACATCACAAAATCTGAGGCCCCGTATTGCAGCATAAGTTTTGTAGCCCTTCACCGGGAATGGTGACATTTCCATATGAGTAAACAATTCTCGAGGTGATGTTAAATAATATACAACCAACCAATCTATCTACCACTCCCTCACATCATATATTATCATTTCAAACTAGAAACTCAATAATACATGTATGTCACCAAATAAAAAATGAAAATAACAGTGATCAATCTCATAATTCCTCTAAAGAATACAAAAATAAGAGTTAGGCAAATATGGACCCTAAGACGTTCCATGTGGGATCAGGTGCTTTGAACATGTTGAAGGAATAAACAGCCCCTGTCGACCGGTCACACCCGCCATGAACCCTATATCTTGATCAGGTAAACAGAGTAATCCGTAGCCAAAATCAGCGTGCCAAGAACGGAATAACAATTGTTATGAAACACGTCAGACAACATTTGACCCAATGATATGGTGTATTGGCAAACTACATGTAGATCATTATAACGACCATAGAATTTGCGAAATGCTGACTTTAAACGATTTAAATAGCTTATTCAATGGATCACTGATATTCATCTAAGGGGAACACAGTTCATAGATATGCATGTATAGTAAAAATTTATTGCACATATTTAACAAAAACATATCAACATTGATAAACCATTTCATGAACTGATAATGTTAAAAATCAGATATGTATTACTTCTGATAAAATAAATACGAACACATAGAATTTCGTAAACGTAACAAAGTCAGTTTATATTCATCACCGATGAGGTATGGTTTGAATCATGGTAACAATCTTGTCACTGTAGAACACTTCAAAGGAGAAGAGGACGACTCTTCCACATCAACATTTGACTTTCATATTATACACACAGGGACGGGTGGTATATCTTCAGATGTATGTTCGGACTCTCGCCTTTATTCTGGTCCTACAAAATGGACATAAGCAACACCTCTCTCCACATCTACGGCAGCAACAGATGTGAGTACAGGGAAAGAATAGGGTACATCGGTTCTCCCTGGCACAGACTACACAGGGTCCAATAACTGAAAATATAATATACTCGAGATATTTAAAGATTTTCTCCTACCTGTTCTAAAATCGTGCCATTTTTATGGTCATCAATGCACTTTACATCTTCGTATGTCAAATTGTTATTTCACAGGTACTCCCACCTTCCCCTTGGCGGAACAGATCCTATTTTATAAATATTTCCATCAAAAAATTATCTTTCCGGGATATCCAATGAAAGCACATTTTCGATATCAATTTGTAATCAATTATATACTACAATTAATGTACCATTGCCGGAAGGATAGATGGCGCTGCACGCAGTGAAATAAGGGATCTCGTGGGAAGTATCCAAACTCATAGTAAAGTGTACCTTTGGATTATGGCTTTTAACTTGTTCCTTATGATTTCCAGTGATTGCATTGGTTGATATTTGAAAGAACTTACCTTTATATTAATATAATGACGAAACAGAAGGGAAAATTTCATCAAGTCATCCTAGATACATTCAATGGAAAATTGTAACAACAACAACACGCACCCTAAAACTGCCTTATCGCCTATATCATAAGATGAATTTTATTTAAAAGAATCAGAAACGGCCAATATCTGGTGGGATATTTATGGTTTTAAATCAACATTTGATTGTTTGAGGAACGATAAAGAGGGCAATAGGGGAAGATAAACAAGAATAGGACTTCATGAAAGGTAGAAGATAACGACCAGTGATCAATGAAAGGTGAAGATATCGACCAGTGATCAATGAAAGGTGAAGATAATAAACAGTGATCAATGAAAGGTGAAGATATCGACCAATGATCAATGAAAGGTGAAGATAATGAACAGTGATCAATGAAAGGTGAAGATATCAGGATCAGGATCAGGATGCTATAAAGAACCATTAGGGAGATGTTAGGAAACAAATATGCCACTTCGTATGATAAGACATGAAAAATAGACTCAACAAAGGTATCACCCTAAGGACGATTCATTATACAAATATTCTTTGATCCACTCAGTTAGATCGATATGCAAGATGAGTATGCGAGTGTATCTATCCTCAAATTGGATTTAGATTGTGTTTGACTCTATATCTTAAAAGTCAGTGAAAGGCAAGTTTGTATTATCCGTAAAATGTCAACAATCATTATCAACACATCGTTGGAAGTAGACCTCGGGTAATTAACACTCTCAAAATGCCTAGAAAGGAGACACAAATTTAAAAAAAAAGATATCTTATTACAGTGAAACTTGCGTAATCCGGACATGTTTGGCACCAGGAAAACTCTTCAGATTAGACAACGACCAAAATGCAGAATTCGTGTTCTTAGATATTAAAATTGGCGTCGAAATAGGTGTACGGTCTACATTCCATATTGGGTAGCACAATATCCGCATTACACACGCTTCACTGGTAAGTAATTATATCAACACAGAGAACGACAATAATCCTTACTGTCACAATCGGGAAATTCAACAGCACCATCTTTGAATAAATACTTCATAATCTCCAAGGCAGTGATTTCTTGCAAACCTGAGTAAATAAGACAATCGTATCAAATTATACAGATATGTACATATGCGAATCTCCGCGGCCCTTTCATTGCTTGACATTTTGATAGATCTGCTTTTCTAGGGAATTGGGAAGAACAAATTTGACTTATTCTTTATTTCTTCACATACATGTAGGTAGTTTGGGCACTTATACAGCGGCGGTTCAGGATCGATGCTATAAAGAAAATGGCGTCGTCGCGTCAGTTGCAACGTATGGATCCAAAATGAAAGCAACAACTTCCAATTTATTAATAGGTTATTATATTTAAACTAACTATTCTTTGTGGTATACTATCCCTTTAATCGTAAAAATTTGTTCATTCCTCGAGGAGGTGATATTTACGAGTTCTGTATTTGGTGAATGTCGATGGTGTCCATGTTGTCGGAATTTTTTGGTCGAGACCTGTTGTGGTATTTCTCAAATTGGCGCATTTTCTCATCTCTTTTTATAAACACCTAATAGATACCGTTACAATGTATGACGAGGACACTTCAGAGGATGTGAGTGATAAATCGGTTGATGTGATTTAATCAAAATTGCAAGAGGACCTTATGCTGGGTGTAGAATGGATGCTTAAAAATAAACTCAGTATAAATCTTCAAAAATCACAATGTATGCTTATTGGCACGTCTCAAAGGTTACGGAAATGTCGAATATTAAATATAGATTTTAATGGTGTACAAATTGAATTTGTGAAGCAGGCTAAACTATTAGGTGTTTATAGAGATAACACTTTATCATGGGATGCACACGTGGAGTTTATTTCAAAGAAAATTGTACGAAAACTTGCTGTACTTAAGAAAGTGAGTTATTTTATGCCACCAAATGCACGTTCGGTTGGCATTTTTAAAGCTGTGTATTTAATGGAATATTTTCATAGAAGTAGCACTTAAACATCGTGCTTTCCTCTTTTTGTTCAGGTGTGCCAAATGTAGTTGTGATATGATACTGTGTGTGCGTGTCTTGTGCTATTTTTTTTTTTTTTTTTACTTTTTTGTCATGCAAAGTGAAGATAACGAACAGTGATCAATCTCATAACTCCTACAAGCAATACAAAATAGATAATTGGGCAAACACGGACCCCTGGACACACCAGAGGTGGGATCAGGTGCCTAGGAGGAGTAAGCATCCCCTGTTGACCGGTCACACCCGCCGTGAGCCCCATATCCTGATCAGGTAAACGGAGTTATCCGCAGTCAAATCAGTGTGCCAAGAACGGCTTAACAATCGGTATGAAACATGTATTGATATTTAGGTTAAAAAAAAATATCACTAATTTATGGTGTCCGGATAGGGGCATTTGCAAAAGCGTGACTGCGAGTTGGTCACAACACGTGTTGTGACTAACACGCAGTCACGCTTTTGCAAATGCCCCTATCCGGACACCATATTAATTAGGTGTGTCTTATGCTATATGTTTCCCCTTTTCCTTTTATATCGTATTCATGTTTAGATACTAATGTTAGATGTTAATTTTATATGTTTATGTTTTAATGCAGGACCACAATGGAAAATAGCTATATGATAATTTGTGTTATTATTATTATTGAAATTATTCAGACGCCGATTTGTTTATGGTAATATGATCCGCCTTTACAGCTGTAACGTCGCCATAGCTCTACTGATTAGTGGCGAACCTGTCTCATTGTACTTCATCTTGTGAGGAGTGCAAACAAAAGACAACGGAGATACATTAGAACTTGGGAGGAAACATACGTAACCTCGAAGTAAACGCGATATCTTATCCTGCGTGAATGAAACTAAATTAGTACTTACGAATATGTCGGATGAGGTCATCAACTGCATTGTTCACATCGGATATATTAAATCCAAATTGCACTACTTTCCTCCTGATTTCCGTAGAAACGATGGCAGATCCGTCTCTAGGTGATTCGTGTACTGAAGGAATGTACTTGAAACAGAAAAATTACACGTGGAAATGCTCACACGACACACATAACAGAAGATAACTATTTAACATTCTAAGGATCATAACATGCATCAAAATAAAAAAAATCCTAATATATGTACCTCCTGAAAACATTCCTTAATGAACGGACAATCAGGAAACCATCGTAAATGTTCATGAAAAGGTATGTCTGTTGATTCCCATTTACCCAATTCTCCTCCACAAAATGCGCACCTAACTCTATCACCTACACCAGTGTAGTAAAATCCAGCAGATGACATCTCTACTGGACGCTGTGCAATCTGTGAAGGCCAGTACGTGAATGTACTTAACCTATCAGTAAATCTATGGAATGTGCTGCTCTGGAGAACTGATCTGCTTATACTGACTGGGACACCGCTTGTAAAGGAATCCTCATTTATGTGCGGTGGATGTTGATTACCATGAGTGAGTGGACTCCCTGGTGTCTCAAACTGATTCTCCGGGACCTCTTCAATGATTAATCCACCAGACAGTTGGCTTGTGCTCATGGGAGGCTCTTCTCGAGGGACTGGTGTATTTCTATAGTCCATTCCCTGAGCACAATCAGGCTCGTGACTTATTTCGCAGCTCCAGTCAGAGTGTGTAGAACCACAGAAATAGCAGCGACACTCCCTGCCTTGTCCGGTATAGTAATATCCACATCTTGCTAGCCGAAGTGTGCTGACTAATGCACCGTCTGGGAATTGTGAAAAGAAGCAATTCGAATCCATTCGAACTGCAAAGACGGGGAGGAATCACAGGTGCCATTATTCGTGTGCTGAAAAAAGTGTCCTGGTAATCTTTGCTGACAGGACATGCTTGTTCTATTGGTGAGAGAAAAATAAACTCCGATGATTATTTCATGAAAGGAGGTCCACATATCACCGTGGCACACGTCCAGAATATATGAGAGTGATTTGAATTAGATATCTAAACAGTTATATCATAGAACACTGAATTCGAATCATCTTCCTTGTTTATAAAAACACTTGTCGGATACTGGTATTTCATTATTTGATAAGTTTTACATGATAAACATGTAAAGGTTTGTATTAGTGAAAACAGTGTTTCCTACTGTCATGTATCTATTATTCAATGAACATAAACAAATGAACCAATTAAAGTGATATTTTTGGGATTTGTGAAATCACTTTAAAACATCAGAGATAAACTATTCATATTATACTTCATCGATTTGATACATTTCAAACGTATATTAAAGGAACACTATTATGTACATGCATGTAGGCTCCCCGTCAAAATAAAGACAAGTGGTTATTAATTCTTGGCCAAGCGCCAGATATTAGAAGCGAAATTTAACAAGCAAAACTTTAGGTAGTAAATAATATATTTGACTTACTAGTAATGGATTATTGCAGGATAAACATAACACAATTTGCAATCATCTTGAAGTATGAGATGTTACGGTTTGAGTAGACAATGTGAAGCCCTGCCTTTTTGTCACAGTGTCGGACCACGTGTCCTACATGTACATTCAATCTAATAAAATCAGTAGGTGTTAGCTGCCATCGGTGCATGAGTACCCTTCTGTTTGCAGAGAATGAATTTACAGAATCAGTCAAACCATTAATTTTTTAGAGTCGTTGAAAATTAGTTGACCTACAGCCAGAATCCATGTGCGGTGTATTTATCATTTTTAGGGTGGTTAATTTCTTCCGAATGACATATCGGATGTCGATCCCAATGCAAAATTATAACACGAACCCGACGAAAAATTGATTATCATTATGAATCAAAATTCAAATAAACTTTTATAACTAATCAGGGACAGAGCCGGGATCTGTTAGGGGTAAGAAATTGATTAGGCAGGAGGTTTCGGGTTTAAGGGGAAGCCCCCAGTTCTAAGCTACTGCATGGTAGGAATTAAGTCCTCCGGGTAGATATTTTCTCTATTTCTTGTCGTCATTAATAATCATCAGAATTGCATTTTAGACAGTCTTGAAAATATTAATATTTCGCCTGTTTTTTTCCTGGTGTGTTAATTATGTATGTAATGTACTGTCCCATGTGCTCATGATTACAACAGGACGGCTCGAAGTTCCGAGAGCAGATAGCTAAGATTCAGAGAGCCCAAACTGGATTCTCGTTCTGGTCTGGTAAAGAATGCATTGATCGGGGAAAATCTAACATTTCATTGGGGGGAATGTGGAATTTAGACGGTCTTGAACACCCCTGGACAGCAGTAGCGGGTCCAGAATTTCCGAAAGGGTGGGGGATGGGGGCAGAAGTGAAACTCAAGTAATAGCCAAAATACTCAGCCATTATAGGTGCCAAAGATGGAGTCTTACTCACATTAGTTCTAATCTTGTGGCGAAAAAAAGGGGGACCCTAAATCCGCTACTGCACAGGTATCTGGGATGGGAGAGCACCTGACCAGAGATTCGGAGGCCCCGGGTTTATATGGTTTTGAGTAGAGAATGTTACATGCTAAAATGTGTCATATCAGCCTGAGTGGCCCCATATTAACCCGAATAAATGCCTTTATCACAGGCCTAAAACGCTTTCTGCAGTACGGTTAGTTGGTGTCCACACATCCACACTGACGAAGCTAAATAAGTCACTAAATGTAGCTGATGATACTACTCTAATGAGGGGAACACGTCTTAGAAACAAATAAGTGTAGTACACGTCTGTTGCACAATTTTTTTTATCATGACTAAATTAAATGTTAAATTAGACTAGACACTTGATCCCACTTCTGATGTGTCCAGGGGTGTGTGTTTGCCCACCTATCTATTTTGTATTGCATATGGGATTTATGAGATTGATCACTGTTCGTTATCTTCACCTTTTATCCACGGAAGGAATAATTGTGAGTACAGGGAAAGAATAGGTTCTCCCTGACACAGACGACACAGGGTCCGATAACTGAAAATGATACATTCAAAATATTTCACGATTTTCTCCTACGTCTTTTCAACTCATCGAAGATGAAGATAACGAACAGTGTTCAATCTCATAACTCCTGTAAACAATAGAAAATAGAGAGTTGGGCAAACACGGACCCCTGGATATACCAAAGGTGGGATCTGGTGCCAAGGGGGAGTAAGCATTACCTATCTACCAGTCACACCCGCCGTGAGGCTTATATCTTGATCTGACAGGTATAAGTTACTTTTTATGAAAATTAAGTTCGTTCCCTTAGGGGATGGTACATTTCTATAGTCTGTTCCCTGAGTGCAACTAGGCAGGTGAATTATTTAGCAGCTCCAGTCAGTGTGTGTAGTACCACAGAAATAGCAACGACACCCACATCTTGCTAGCCGACTAGTTGACTAATGCACCATCTGAGAGATTGTGAAAGGAAGCAACCCCACTCCATTCGAATCGAAAAGACCAGAATGGATCACAGGCGCCATTGTTCATCTGTTCAAAAATGTTTTCTGGTGATCCTTGCTGACGGGACATGTTATGTGATTTAAAAAAAAATAAATTCCAATGAATTGTTGAAGGATTTCCGGGATTTATCTCTCCTGATTTATTTGACATTGATCCACCACGTATTTGATGTTAAATCAAATAATATCAGTTTTATTGTTCATCGCTGCAAGAATACCTCTCTGTTTACTGACAGTGACTCTGTTGTATCTGCCTAGATATGTTGGGGTTTTTTTACTCAAGGAAAATTAGTTAAAACTGTTCTTATTTGCTCTGTTTCTGTCTTTCCAATGTTTATCGGATGTCGATCCCAATGCAAATTCATCGTTTACGTTTGTAACATGAACTGTACTAAAAATTAGTTCTAATCATTTTCGCTTGACAAAGTTAAAATTTAACACCAATCGTATAAAGTATGTTTTAATATAATCATTATTACTGTTCTACTACAACACACAGCGGTATTGATTCATTCATATCAGAATATTTCTCAGATTTGTTTTAATTACATTATGAATTTATATAAAATAACTATTACTTAATTGGAAAAAAGTCTTAGAAAACAAATTCTCACCAAACTTTAAACACCCCTGCCCAAACTGAAATTTATTAACCCTGTAGTATAAACAGTAGACTTGCTCAAGTCTCTATGTTGTTTTTATTACTTTATCATTTCGTTCAAATTTTTCTGTGTTTCAGAAGTCTAAATATCTGCTCTCTACCATACTTAATGTCACCAAACATAGAGACTTGTAAACCCTGCACAGGGCTTATCAGGCTCCTAACTAAATCTGCCATCATGTATCCCTCTGTAGGGTGTTTTGTGACCTTTCCCCAAATCAAAATGTTTTAGTTTAGCTGTAGACTTGCTCAAGTCTCTATGTTTAATAATCATTGCTCTCTTTAATACTTTTTAATAATGCCAAACATATCTATGTTTGGTGACATTAAGTATGGTAGAGAGCAGATATTTAGACTTCTGAAACACAGAAAAATTTGAACGAAATGATAAAGTAATAAAAACAACATAGAGACTTGAGCAAGTCTAGTTTAGCTGTTGCATTCCTAGTGTTTCCATATGGTCAATTCACATGGCAGTTTCTACACTGTGAAAGTTTTTCAGTTTTATTAGGTCACCTTAGTAAACTCGGGTGACCTATTGCAACTGCTCTGCGTCCATTGTGCGTTAATAGCTACCATTCCAATTCTTTCCAAATTTGGTATGAAGCATCCTTGGGACTTGGGGGACATAAATTGTAATTTTCAGGACTCCTACACCTCTGGGGCCTTAGGACAGGGCAAAAATTGGCCAATTTTCAAAAACTCTTCTCTAGAACACCACACATGTGTAAAAAAAAACAAACAAACAAACTAAACGCATTATGATATAGATCAGGAAAGACTTTACCAAAACTGGAAATTTCATCATCCCTGGGATAGAGTTTCTGACCCCAGGGAAGGGTCAAACGTGATATAGTGTTTATGTGTAAAACGCTTAGATAACATCTTCTTTTGTGCTATTGATACTAAATTGTAACTAAATTGGCATTTAGAAAGAAAGGTAGTCCTTTACCAAAATTGTAAATTTGATGATCTCAGGGGGTAGGGGTTTTGGTATCAGAGTGGGGCCAAAATGGTCAGTTATTAAATGTGTGAAAAATAGAACTGTTTTAACTTCTTCTTGATAACTACTGTTTGGTATGAAGCATCTTCGGGACATGACGTAAAACATCAATCAATCTTCAGGACAAGGGGGGCATAAATTGTAAATTGCATGATTCTAGATGGTAAGGGTTTGGTTTCATGGTGGAGCCAAAATTACTATAGTGATTATTGTTTTTATCACTTGAAGGAATTCTTTAAGTTTACTGATGTAGTATAAGAATTGCATAATTTGGAAAAGCAGAAAAGAATGTACAAAAAATGGTGAATTTTGCAAAGTTATTCCAAGGATCATCAAAGACAGCATATTTTGTGTTAATTGAGATATTACTTGCACATTGACATAAATCCAGACACTCATACTGATAAAGTTTGCCTTAAGTGTGCAAGAGAAGTCAATAAGGTGAATAGGAAGTATGTTGCAACCCTATGGACATGGAACATCTAAGAGATTAGTTTCTGGTTGAATTTTAAACCACTTATAGACAACTGATTTAATTCTTATGATATGGCTTTAGAAGATTAGATATTTCCGTGTTCATTTTAATTCAGAGAAGTTTTAATTGTTCAACTTTGTAACATTTTGGAAATCCCCATAGCCATACATCACCTGTCAACTTATCAGCGATTCTGCAGCACCACACTGCAGCATTGTAATATGTTCCTTTACGACAATATTCTGGTCAGTGATTTTGCAGGGTTTACAAGTCTCTATGTTTGGCATTATTAAAAAGTATTAAAGAGAGCAATGATTATTAAACATAGAGACTTGAGCAAGTCTATATAAACAGTATCGTGGTTATTGGTTTACATTTAAATGATTTCAGGTAAGCCACAACGAGTAGTGCTTGTATGACACGCGTATATAATATCCGATGAATGAAATGTAACCGCATGAGTAATGCGCCGTACATCCCATTCAATAAATGTTTTAAAACTTTTAAATGTTTAACACACCCGACCTTGATCTGGATTGACTTCCTTATAATAAACTCACTGACGATTTTATATTGTTTTATGTTCGAATCAAAGAAATAGTGGCGGATCTTATATTAAAACAAGACCTTGTGACTAGGATTTACAGAGATAAGCTACTGACGAATAAGTTGATGTTACTGGAGTTTTAACAGTCTCGTTGAAAGTCAGTATTTGGCAAATTTCATGGACAATGACGTAATTTGCGAATACGACCTGGCATAATGTCAAATTTCTGGAGTGTTTCATACCAATCATTAAGCCGTTCTTCACATTCTGATTTTGAGTATGGATTACACCGTTTATCTGATGAAGGTATAAGGTTCACAGTGGATGTGACCAGTCAACATTTAATATTTGCGCTTCCTCTCACCTTTGGTGTTTCAGTACCCTCAAGGGACCTCCGTCGTAAAGGTCGTATCAGAAAAATGTCCACATCTAATGCCGGACACTTGACTAAGGAACAGTCCCAACATCATATGTGACATAGGCACAATACTAGGCACCTGATCCCATCTCAGGTGTGTTCAGGGATCCGTGTTAGACATATTGTTGATTTTGTATTTTTTATTGAAGCTACGAGTCACTGTTCTTAATATTTAGGTTACTATTTTATGATTCACGTATTTCTACTTTGTTACCGTGAAAAAAAATCATTATACCCCTGACAGATGGACAGAGCTACATTGAGGTCACAATGGCTCGAACGCCCATGTCATTTCTCTCTTAGCTTTAAATACCGCGACCAGCATAATACACTGAGCCCCAGTTCATACCAAAACAAATGTACACACACACGCACACAAATGTACACACACAGTTATGAATCATGTTGCACTTGAGTGATTAAACAATACATATGCCTTACATAAAAATACATACACCGGGAACAGTATTATGTTAACACATTATTTTCCATTCCGTATATTATTAAGTGTCAGTGAGATCGGACTCCATACTAGCAATCAATCTCTACCCAGAGTTATCGTTCCCGCTACGCTCCACTCAGCGTAATACGCCCTCTGGTGAGAGATTGACTAGCAATAAAACACTTACATGATGCAGAAAAACCAAGGTTGACTAATCAGCTATCGCCAGCCGAGATTAGACAATGGGGATTTCTTTGAAGTGAATTGAAGAAAGAAAACTGAAGATACATGGTAGTTAAACATTGATGGATATCTGAAGTATGTAATTCATATCCACAGCTTTAAGGACGCGTTAACGTGAAAAACTTGTTTTTAACCAAATGCTACAATTTCAAGGCATGTTTTTGTACATGTAAATAAACAACATGGCTGACAGCCATGCGATTGATGTACATGCAATGCAGAATGAGTGGGCAAGATTAATAACTTTCGCTAACTTTCCGGATCATCAACGTGTAAGCACCATCCGACTTGCCCATTCGGGATTTTACTACACGGGTCAAGGGTGTGTCTGTCGGTGTGTTTTCTGTGGATTTGAAGATAGTGACTGGACAAGAGGAGTTATCCCGCCCCATTGTGAGGAGTATCTAAGGAGGGGAAGAAATGAACCTATAGATCTGCATAATCGGGAAACTTACGATGAAGATTCTCACGACTTACTGGCACGGTCAAGTATCATTCCTTTCAACGGCGAAGAGACACGGCTAAACACAGCGAGTACCCATTCATTCAAGCAGCTATGGATTACAATCAATTCCAATCATGTTGAACAGCCTTTACATTTAAGTGACCAAGATCAAACCCAATCTGAAATCTTCGAGTGGCTCAGAATAGAAAGGAATATCTACTGTTCAAATTCTTTAAATTTTCAAACTTCTTTAAACTTGGATCTCGGTCTGCGGCCTTCATTTGAAGAACACGCCAATCAATCGTCAAGCAGAGCTAACGTTTTTCATTATCTACGAATATGCGAAGAGACCCGTGATCAGTTTTTGAGTTATGGCAGTTTTACTTCCAATCAATCTGTCAGGGAAATGATGGAGGGGAACACCAGACAAAGTACATTTTCAATACTTTCATTATCTCATTCATGCTCAGCTCAGGAACAGATGTCTCGAGTTATATCCCCTTCACAGTCATCTCAGGAACAGACGTGTCAAGTTACACAGCCTTCAGAAACGTCTGATGATCATGTAACAGCACTGAATTACTTAGAAGAATCACAAATGCTACAAACATCAACAGAGATAGCTAACGAAAGGGGCAATGTCATCAGTCAAACTGAAGATGTACTATCTCCCTCAGATATTTATGATACTTCCCACGAAACACCATTAGATGAACCTACTAATGAATACGAAGATTCGATTCCGTTAAGAATGTCATCTGACAATAGCACATGTAAATCTGATCAGATATGGATAAGTATAGTTGGGCATGATACCATGAATTTAAATCGTGATAATTCTCCTGTCAATGTGAAACCAAATCCAAGCATATCAGAATCCATGACACAAGCCACAGAAGTAAGAGAACGTTCTATCGGAGAGAATGTTCCACCGATGAGCAGATCTGTGAGAAATACCACCGCAACACCACAGACTTATTCAGAGAGATTAGCAACTTTTCATAACTGGCCCCGTCACCTTGCACAACATCCAGAAGAAATGGCAGCCGCCGGATTTTACTACACAGGGCAAGGAGATTCAGTGCGCTGTCCTTACTGTGATAAGGGCTTATATAAATGGGAACCAATTGATAATCCATTGACAGAACACGCTCGTTTCTTTCCACAATGCAAATTCGTTCAGCAATACATACACCAAAGACAGCATGGACAGGTACGATTTTGTGAAAGGAATACTTGTCAAAAACATGTGTAAAAAGATGCAATTTGGTTTAGAATTCTTATATTAATGATATATGTTGAAACATGGAATTATTGCAATCAATGAAAAAGCGAAGATAATATCATATTATTATTCATATATGATAATACTTGTATTTTATAACTTTATATTAAGTATAATATTGTGTCAAATAATGTACACTTCATATCTTTGCGTATATATTTACCTCCATAATAACTGTTTCAGGGCACAGAATTTCGACCAAGGCCACAACACATCACACTGGACCAAATCAGCCATCTCGATTCCTTGAAAGAAGTGCTTGATTTGTCTTTCAATATCGATGACATATTGCTAGCATACAATTCGTTATCTTCTACATTGGGTAAGTACTTCACATTCACTATCCTGAATATAATTTTGTGAACAGATAATCCAAATAGTATGTCAAATGTAAACAGATTAAATAGCAATGAAACTTCGATTTCTCATTATGAATATTTTGTTGTTAGTTTTCTTTTTATGCATAAATTTTTCAGATATCAGAGATATCACACCCATAGAAATACTGAAGTTTTTCTTTGAGGCAGACCAAGAAGCGGAAAGCTCCAATGAAAGTAAGCTTTGTGGAAGAAGTCTGGGTGAATCTGGAGGCATTTGCAGAAAATGAGAAATTCATTTCTTTTCATTGATTGTTCTGGTTAATATTCAAAACTCCTTTCTTGATACCGGAAATGTTTACTCCTCCTAAACATCTGATTCAACCTCTGGCTTCGGTGTTTACCTTCCTCTCAATTTTATATTCTTGATAGGGTGAATGATATTGATCACTGTTATCTTCACACTTTTGGGATTCTGAAAAGTAAGGATACCCTCATTCAATCTGTGAAATGCGTGATAGTTATTCTAAGGTTAAGGCAGGTCTTGGGGATAAAATATTTGTCATCTAACATACATTTCAAAAGACATCTTTATTTATTGTTGTATGTCCATTCACATTGTCGTGAATAAGATCAAAGTAAAGAGTGACGGTTCACCTGAAATTACCACCTTTTAAATCTTTATTCTTAAATCTTTTCAACAGACAAGATCCTAAGTTATGAAAAGAAAAGTACATTTGAACTTTGGTTTCCAATAGGATTGTCACAAATCATAGCACTACCGTTTCCTTCTGCGATACTGAATTACTATTACAGATTCTATTTAGAAATAAATTGTCCTATCGGTCGACCTGCAATGGGTTCTCTAATGTGATGTGTAAATAATGTAACATTGTAATGGGTAACCAAGTCAGTTCTCGTGAGTTCTCGTGAATGTTATACCAGTTTTCCCATCATGAACACCAGTTGTGTGTTAGAAATTACCTGATCCCACCTTTGTATGTCCAGAGGTCCGTGTTTACCGCCTCTCAACTCGAGATTGATCACTGTTCGTTATCTTCACCATTTTATAATTCTGAAATGTCATCTGCGATATGCTTAATAGTTGGACCCCAACCGTCACACATTAAAATATTAATTATGATAAAAACTCTTTATTGCACGAGACATGAAAACGTGAAGATAGAGAACAGTGCTCAGTTTTATAAATCCCATAACGTGAAGATAGATGACAGTGCTCAGTTTTATAAATCCCATTTGAGACGAGCAAGACACTTAACATCTTGCATCACAATTTTATACTTTCATTTAAAGGCCGGGAAAAATAACGCACACGATATAAATAGTGCAATGAAAGGTGAATATAACGAACAGTGATCAATCTCATAACTCCTATAAGCATACAAAATAGATAGTTGGGCAAACACGAACCCCTGGACACACCAGAGGTGGGATCAAGTGCGTAGGAGGAGTAAGCATCCCCTGTCGACCGGTCACATCCGCCGTGAGCCCTATATCCTGATCAGGTAAGCGGAGTTATCCGTAGTCTAAATCAGTGTGCCAAGAACGGTCTAACATTCGGTATGAAACACTTCAGACAGCATTTGATCCAATGGTAGGTTGTATTGACGAACTAGATCATTATAATGACCATAGAATTTGCGAAATGCTAACTTCAATCAACCCTGTACCAATAACTTCTTTGTCAGTAGCTTGCCTCAATTTAGAAACTGACCATACCCAGAACAAGCTCTTGCTTATCGAGTTTGTCATACAGTGGAGTTGTATGCGGCTTTATGTTTAGCCTCGATATTTTTTGTTTTCTTTCAAACCAATTCAGAAATAATTAACACCAACAAAACGAACGAAGGTATGAGAAAATATGTATGTTTGTTAAGTATGTGGTACTTTACAAACAATTTATTTCAACTACGGGTTTTTCGGCGAAGAACCAGATTGATGGGACATTTTGCCAGAGCACTTTGGGTAATCTCCATTATTTTTCCACTCGGAGATCCTTACTTGGTTATTACCTCGCACACTGAATGCGATCAAATTGTCACCATGTTACCACTTATTCATCAGTACTTAGCTATAGCTGTGTTTTACTGTAAACATATTATACATGTAGTTCATCTTTATGTTACAGACGGCTGTTTATGTTGTGTGTGCCATGACTGTGTTGTGACTGTGTTGTTCTTCCCTTGCCGCCATGGATGTTGTGAAAAATGTGATGACGAGGTTGAACACTGTCCCTTCTGTGCTCATTATATAAAAGCAAGACATCGAGTATATGTAGGATAATAGGGTGTTAGAAAAGACATGGAAGTATAATATTCATTACCAAAAAATAATGAAAATATGACTACAACTTCATAGAATAAAATAGTCAAAGAATAGAGGGAATTGAAAATTTTAAGAGATTTTAACAGGGAATGCTTCAACTCCTCCTAGACACCTGATTCCCTCTATTGTGTGTCCAGGGGTCCGTGTTTACCCTTGCTAATAATAATGGAATTATGAGATTGATCACTCTAGCTCATTGATGTACATGTACTTTTCAAGACAATCTCTTGTGTGTCCAGGGATCCGTGTTTGCCTTATAGTTTTGTATTCTTTATAGGGATCATGGGATTTATCACTTTTGCTTATTGATGTACTTCTTAAGACAATCTACGAGTATGTTAGAAAAAACCAATCCGTTGAAACGCTGCACTGATTTCTCATCTGTTAATATTCATACGCTATAATATGTATTCAAAGTGTACTGACTGTAAGACCTGAAGTAAAGCTTGACATTACGAAATAAACAAGATGTTCATTTAAACTGACTTCAGTATGGTCGCCTAGTGTTAAAACAAGATTGTCTCATATTTCATTATTCCGAGTAGAAGGACAAGAAAGATAACCCAAACCTGTTAATGACAACAGAGATTTTGTTTAATGCAAATTTTAAGGAGGAATAAGACATCGGGTGTGTTATGATCATAATATTTCTATTCAATTTTCAAAAGGAAGTCGGCCATTATGACGATGTAGTATTCCTCTTTAATCTTTTGTTAGCTTAACGCGATTTTTACAATAGCAAAGTTTTCTTAGTTCCGACTTCTGTACACAATTCGAAGAGTCATTGTACCTATTCAGTCTGCTTATATCACTCACTAGGTCTAGTGCGCTGAATTCCTCATCAAACCGAAACGTCCCCTCGAACACCCCTCCACCTGGCTGTGTTCGAATTGTGACTTGGTAGTCAACCACTGCGTTCACCGGATCCCCATATTGTATCTTTTTGTGCAGAACCTCGTTTTCAATGCTTTCAAATTTCAAAAGGTTGTCTTGAGGTTTGATCAAATAGGATAACAAAATATCTTCCAGTGATAAGTTTGCACATATCGAACTTACGTTACTGAGTTTTAAATTAATATTTTCAACAAATGTGTTTGAAATCTTTTTCACAATTGAACTGTTATTGGAGACAGTGATCATTTCAGTACAGGTGCACCAGTGTGGTGATATTTCAGCGCTCTCACACGTCCTGTTGAGAGGTATCTGAGCAAGAAGACTGAAGGCCCGCTTTGATGTTGGTCTATATTTATTTTTATGTAATACATTTTTGAGAAATTCGTGAAGGTCAAACGGTGTGGTCAGCCTCCTGGTGTTAATGGTCAGGTGTTTCATGAATTCACTGTGCTCCTTGGAGAACATTTCTGGAACTATCACATTCAATAATGGCAACCGTTCTTCCAATTTTCCAATATATGTGTTTCTAATTTCACCAAATCGCATTCCATGATCGCTGAATACTATAACCACGGTAGTCCTGAGAAACCCTCCATTATAAAGACCTCTGAAAAACGTGTGCACTAAATCATCGATTGAACCTGCACCTTGTATGTAGTCGTGAGTCATCCGAGAAAGGTACACAAAAGCAAAATATGGATAGTGTGTCATAGCTCTGACATAATCGGATACATATTCCAATAGTACATCGGTTTCTAGTCTATCCAAAACACAATTATGATCTTCAAACCATATTTCTTCCGTTTGTTCCATAGCAACTGCCATTGGACGGTTATAATAATCCGTGGGTTTATTTCTGAAACCCGCTTTAGCATTATCAAACGTGGCCATGTTTGGTGAATCTTCGACGAACAAGGTGATGAAACCTTTTTCTTTAAAATCATCCCAAATAAACCTGAAGGAATCAAATGTCTGGTGACGAATGTTTTCGTTCCATGGTAGCTGTTCTGCGAATTTCCCCGATAAAAGTGGAATTAAGTTAACAAACGTGTTATCTGCAACTTTGTTGTAGCCGAGGAATTCCAAGGCGTTCATTGTCAACATAAGTTGGCGCGTTCTTTTCATGTATCGCAGATAGTTCATCCTCGACACAGAATCAATACCAACCATCAGAATGCTCGGAGACAAATCATCAAAGTTCACTTTTGTATATGTATCGTTTTGAGGAAGGTAGATATAGTGAAAGTTTGTATAAATGACAGCATTTGTGGAGTTGTAACATTGAACACGAACAAACTCTCCACTCACCTTTATCGAATCCCTGAATTTCTTACTCTCTGTAGAATACGTGATGTCGTTGTGTTTCCCATTTTCTGTGTGTCGTATGCTCTGATGTGTGCAGTGCGAGAAATTTCCGCTGTTCGAAATATTCACTGCCGTCCAGTTGACGAATACTTTTCCATGCGATCCAAAAGTGTAGGATAAATCCCTCGGACAGATTATCTTCCTCGGTTTGGGAATCCAGTGTCGCACGCTGATGTCCAAAGGATCCAAGTTCGGAATTCTACAAGATGGTGTATCCACTAGGAACGGTTCTTTGAACACGGTGGGTATTCCACTGAAGCCCAGATGTTGCATGTCTACACGAGTGTTCGGCCATTTTGACATAAGTACATATAAAATTAGAACGACACATGCAGCAAGGAAGAAAATGACGTCTTTTCGTTTCATTTGATTTCCCATGTTTCAATTGCATCCCTCACACCATAATTATCTTGTATCGGTGAGTATATCCTAGAAGTCGAATTAAATTTCCAACTTTTATAGACAACGTCATCCATCAAAGACCTCGTCTGCACATATTCAGATGCACTACAAAACGCCGTGTTACTCCTGATAAACCATGACACGAAATTCAAGACAAGAGAGATAAGGGATAAGTCTAGTTTACTTGAGTTCTTATGCGACAAAAAGGTGCGTACCCAGGGAACAGAGATGAGGTTTATCTGTAATTCACTTTGATGGAAAGCCATGGGGGACCCCAGGTGATGATTTTGTGAACTTGACTTGCGGATCCTCTGTTGTTTTCCATTGTGCAATTTCTTGTATCCGTCTTCATCTTCTTTCACACCCAAATATTTACATTTGCCAATGCACATTCTTATGTGACAGTACTAATGAAATTCATATTCAATTTCTTGTAACAGAAGTTGGTCACGTGATCAGTCTTTTCTTGCGTATGAATACAATCAGTTCCTGTACGTTTATTCTTGCTTATGCAATGCAGTGAAGGATTTAGAGCCCCCCCCCCCCCTTTCGCCACAAATTTAAGAAGTAGAAATAGTGCGAGTTGAATTCCAGATTGGCACCAAAATGGCTGAGTATTTTGGCTAATACTTGACTTTTACATGTTGATATTGGAGGCAGAGTTATAAGCCTATTTACTTTATGATGATGATAAGTTAACCTGTCGTTTCCTTGCAACTGCCATCACGGCTATGACTCAGCATGAACGAGGCTGGTTTCGAGGCTCGAAAAATCATGTTCATGTCAGGGTACCGGTGCAAGTCTTCATTAAAATAATATAACAGAGATCTCTCAAGTGAACGAAAACTGTCAGATTCGCTACCTCGCACGAACCCTTGACATCAGTGACTATCAAAACGTTGGGCTCGTTCCGATTGCTTCCACAACAGAGAGGGAACCAATGAGAATGCGGTTCTATATATAACAACGCAAAGCGAGAAATTCAAATAAAAACACGTGTATTGATACCTACACTTATGTTTAAGCAATATTGTCTAAGTAAAAACGTTTCCAAACTTTATCTACTATCCATAAACGTAATTAGTGGTGTAAATATGTCCGCGTGTTTATCAATACAGCATGCAGTCATCTGTATCCATGTACTAAGAGAAGCTTGCGTAAGGCACCCTCTGGTGAGAGAATGGTACATCATAACAAGATGCAGTGATTTCATTGGATGTTTTATTTAAATAGTGGATTGCGTAATGGTCTAATGAGCCCCATATTTTACATAGCGACTCATCTTCACAAGTCAAGGGTTATTAGTGCGAGGTAGCGAATCAATACCCCTCCCAGCAAACACGTGACGTCAAATCGACGTCGGATTTTGGTTGAATTTAGGTCGCGACGTCAGATGACTAAATTCCAACGTCGGATGGACGTCAAATTGCTACGTCTAATCAATGTCGGCTATTGACGTCGTTATGACGTTGATAATTGGTTGTGGTCAGTCTGAAGTGGGAAAACGTCAGTTCTTCAACGTTGTGGAAATTATGAAACTGCGTGTGATATAGTAATTAATTGATTTTGTCTGGTCGTCTAAAATAGGCAAAAGCCTGTATTCAAATTAGAGTTGTAATATTTTATTTTAAACCATAACTTTCCGGATATTTTATTTCACGTAGATTACGACTGCGATAAGAATTTTGGTTCAATCTTTATACTCAACAGAGAACGCCAGACAATAGTCGGCCTATTTCAATTGCTTATTTTCAGTCGGTCGTTTACTATGAAAGAAAAGTTAAAAGTAATTGCATTTGCCCAAACCCATGTAAATTGTGCAGCATGCATGCAGAAAACCATGCTACAGAGAGAGAAATTACGACATCTACCGTATACTGGTAATCATATCTTATGTCAGTTTTAAAACATACAAAAAAAATAATAAAAGTGTATTTTTAACTCAACAATATGTTGAACAAATGAATTCATTTCATTTGCTTGTGGGTGTGCATGCTCTGCTCTGGGAATTCTAATTAAGGATCCCCCTTTCATGCAATGTGTTTACCGAGAGTTAACGAGGAATGGCACAGCGGGATGCTCTGGCCAAGACTCATACAGCCGATCCTAGTTATGCAATTTTTTCGGGATTTGATATGCTGTGTAGGTCAAAGTTTTGGAAAACCCAAGCCATTCTTGTAACACAAAGTCTGAGAGCTGGTGAACAGTCGGGTAAAGTGAGTATAGTTTTGTAGTTAATATTTATATCTTATAAATGCCAGCATCGACATGTAAATGATTCATTCTGTATATTTGGCAATTGTAAGACCTGTGTATAATTTGATTTGTAAACAAAAGAAATTCAAATTCTAAGAACATTAATTTTGTAATACTATAACATCAAGTGTACATCATTTACTAATACACAAAGTATGCAACATTAGCATGATATGCATGGTTATATTGATTGTTTAAGATAACTCTGAATTTTTGAGTAGAACGAAATCATCCTTAGTAAGTTTAAACAACATACAAGTTTGGTATATCAAATAAAAAATAACAATAAACTAAAACGTATATGTACATCACTCTTGTCCTCGTTTGTAAAATATATATATATATCGCTTAATTTATTCACTCTATAGCTTATTGAATTGTAGCTTATGAAGTGAACACCTTCCCGATGCACATACACTGTTAATAGTAATATTTATGCATTTTAATTCTGACACTATGGATATTTTATTCACATGTATGTGCACATCGATTTTATATGTACAGCTGTACCTGTGTAACTTCAAAGCCCCTGTAACGATCTACTTTCCCATTCACTCACTATTTATGTGGGAAAGAGTGTTTCATGGACTGTATATTTTAATTACATTTTCAGGATAATGACAAATGATGTAATGTCCCTTATGAATATAAAGGGCAAAGAGGGAAGATGGCATTTGGCACGACATCAGTGTTTCAGGCAGTGATAGGTATGTTTATCTATGTCAGGTTCATTAAATTTAATGTCATTAAAATTTTTATGTTCCTGCAACTAAAGTAGAGGGTATGAATTTGTTTTTCACTTGTCTTTCTGTCTGAAACTTTAAACTTGATAATAAATTTTGAATTTTTAAATTTCTAACTTGTTACCACTAGATATTGTAAAAGATCATTTTTAATAAATGCTTCTTTATTTTTGTAGCAAGTGCAGTTCATCAATTCAATGCGAAGGAACACGAAGTCCGAGAGGCTGTTGCGAAGTACCTTAAATATGCACCAGACCGGAGAGGTGGAGGTGGCCGGGTCGAAAAATAATTAATGGAATAAAATGATAACTTTGATTTATATTTCAGGGCGTCAAGTTTCCTTAAGTTTCTATATTTGGGGGTTATTCCTATAAATTCCTATATTTCCACAAAAATTCCTATATTTCTGTGAAATTCCTATATTTTAGGGTAAGCAAGAAATGTTGGATTCTGAAGCAAAACCAGTACTGTATATTACAAACAATTTGTGTCATCTATTTGTAACTATACAACATTTACTTCAAAAAGGTGCTATATTTCTGAGGTTTGTCCTATATTTTTTGGACCAAAATTCACTTGACGCCCTGATATTTGATAGTGTTACTGACTGAATATTATTTCATGAACAATGAATAAAGAAGAAAAATGACAAGAATAAGAGTTCCCTTGTTCAAATGATTACATTTCAACTTATTGATGTTGCAAAAATGGTGTCAGTTTGATGTCGATTGATTGATTGTATATTGTTAATGTCTTGCTCAAGAATTTTTTACTCCTATGGAGACGTCATCATTGCCGGTGAAGGGTTGCAAAATTTAGGCTTATGCTCGGCTCTTATATGGCCTTTAAGCAGGGATGGATCTTTATCATGCCACAACTAGTTTGACACAGCTAGGGCCTCGGTTTTTGCGGTCTCATCCAAAGGACCGTCCCGTTTAGTCACCTCTTACGACAAGCAAGGGGTATTGAGGACCTATTATAACCCGGATCCCCATGGGATCATGAACGTCTGTGTGACGGTGAAATCTGACGGTGTGTAGACGTTGAAATCTGACGTTGTGTAGACGTTGAAATCTGACATTGTGTAGACGTCAGAAAAAGACGTCTAAAAAACTTTCATTTTCAACAACAATCCAACGTAAATCCAACGTCAGAAATCGACGTCAATACAACGTCAATCCAACTAACTTTGCCTGCTGGGCTGGACTTGTGAAAATGATAGAGACTGATGTCAGGGGTTAGTACGAGGTAGCGAATCAATAAGTTCCCTGGACTTGTGAAGATGGGGGTATATTACTAGACCTGTTTTAGAGTTTGGATATTTCGGTGGTTCCTGTTTATGGCAAGTAAAAGAGTAACGCCTGCTCTTATAATGTATCACAGAAGGTTTACAGGGGCGGATCCAGGAATTGCGGTTACGCCACTGGTTTACCAAGTCATGGTAGCAAAAAAGGGAAGCAATCGGGGATGGAACCCGGTACCCTTCTACATAGGTTATCTAACCACTGAGCTGACGGGGCTAATATACAAAGTATATGGTAATATTACTTCACTATAAAAAATTTAATCCTATTTCGGAACGCATGTACAAGAACTTCGTGTGAAGGAGCAATCTCTACCCAGAGTTATCGTTCCTTACACTCACTTACACCTCTGTAAACGTCTCAAGGGTTTTACAAGATTTTTGTAAAATGGCACGTATGCTCAAATAAAGTATGGTTTTGACTTCAGTTACAAAAATATACGCAAATAAATAAATATTGAGCAGATGTCAAGTCTTTTAGCATTGATTTGGGTTGAAACGTAGATATTGGGTAGTTCTATTGCACCAGGCCTATAGATAGGTACATGAAGAATATATAGTAATGGAAAAAAAATATATACAAATAGTTGCTTGTCCTACATTTTCCAGATATTTTATAAAATAGTTCTTAGTTTTATTAGCCGTAAAAAAGTGGATTTACATGTGGAATAACATTGCTTATTTTGAGACGTTAACAGTGAAAGCAAGGAACGACAACTCTGAGTAGAGATTGGTATAGGAGATGGAAATATAATTTTAAAACAAAATTTCAGAAACGTCCCGTATGATCCTTCATTCAACACAAAGCGTAAATTCCTTAATCAGTGCATGGTTTCAATTTATTGGTTGAACATTGCACTAGTCTTGAGAATAAGATAAATTGCAAATATTTTCTGATCATCTTTTTAAAATTTTTTTTACACAAACTTCATAAAATATGCATCTCTTTGATTTAAATACTGGTAATTGTTTTGTTTAAATGAGTGCAATAACACAATAATTAAAGGTAGATTTACAGGTAGTTTTTATTACACTATATTCTCTTTAGTCAGTAGCATAATACAGTGCACCTTGACATTAATTTCATTTAGAATTGATTTTTTTAATTCATTAACAAAATATTTTCAACTTTGATAGATATTATTGAAGCAATGAAGCATATCTCATTATAACGCCTTTAGATACCGGGAGGGGGGGGGGGTAATTAACTGCAATTTACACGATTACCCATGAGGATAAATTTACATCTGCATTGTTTTTCCAAAAACCCCTAAAATTTGCGTCATTTTATTGATTTCATCTTATTAAAAAATGATAGAAAATAGTATAAATGACTAAATAGGAGACATCTTTCAAGCCCTATAAAATCTGTAAAATCCAGGAGCTTCCGGGGGCTTCGCCCCCCTAGGCCCCCACCAGGGCTTCGTCCTGAACCCACAAGGGGCCTCAAGACCGCCTGCCTCATACAGTTGCGCCCCCCCCCCCCCCCTTAACCGCAATTCCTGGATCCGCCCTTGACCTGGTTATTAACTTCATGTTTCGTAAAACGTTTAGTAAAATTAAGACTACTTGAGCTTTACCATATATGCTTTTAGAAAAACTTAATAGCTTATTAATTAACTTAACTCTTACTAATCGATGTATAATTAACGATTCACATGTATAAACATTCTGATGCAACTCAATTCGGCTCTAAGGTCAATCCGTCCCCAGTCGATCCGGCCCCAGTCATTCTGGTAATTTACCGTAGTCAGTCCGTACCTCCCATATATACTTTTTATGAATATTTTCTGTGTACAATAAATTAAATTAAATGAGTATAAACAATGGATGAAAATTCTACACATACTTAGTTTTCTGTTTATTGGTACCGAGGTCAATCTGTTAAGAGTTTTTTTTTTTTTCCCGATCATTATTTTGTTTATTAGTTGGAACAAACTTCTCTAAACATCCAAGCTATACCATTATCGTGTAACTACATAGCGATGTGGAAATTTCTTTGCATTTTGTAAAATGTGATTTCGTTTCGTATGTATCGCAACCAGCGATGATTTTAGTGGAATGAATTTAATCATCACTTATTTCAGAATAAATAGAAGATTTTCTTCATGTCTCTTGTATATTATTTCTTTTAGATTCTTGGGGATTTCAAGTTTTCATCCTAAAAATTTGTATGATTTTCACTTCGCTTCGCAGTTATTTTTCAATCACTTACTTATTATTTCAAAATTTCCTGAAGTTCAGTACCTGGTTTCATAGAACGGTCCTCCCGCATGTGCACAGAAGGTCGGGGTTCGAATCCCGGCCGCGACAGACATACAAGTTGTTAAAACAGGTAGTGACAGTTCCCTCGCCAAACGCTCGGCATCAGGTGCATATCACGTAGATAGAATGTTCTATCGTTAAAATGATAATGTCCTACGGACCCGAGGGCCTGTCCCGAGAGTTAGATTATTCTAACTTCATATCACGGGTCCTCGGATCAGATTCTAACTTCATATCACGGGTCCTCGGATCAGATTCTAACTTCATATCACGGGTCCTCGGATCAGATTCTAACTTCATATCACGGGTCCTCGGATCAGATTCTAACTTCATATCACGGGTCCTCGGATCAGATTCTAACTTCATATCACGGGTCCTCGGATCAGATTCTAACTTCATATCACGGGTCCTCGGATCAGATTCTAACTTCATATCACGGGTCCTCGGATCAGATTCTAACTTCATATCACGGGTCCTCGGATCAGATTCTAACTTCATATCACGGGTCCTCGGATCAGATTCTAACTTCATATCACGGGTCCTCGGATCAGATTCTAACTTCATATCACGGGTCCTCGGATCAGATTCTAACTTCATATCACGGGTCCTCGGATCAGATTCTAACTTCATATCACGGGTCCTCGGATCAGATTCTAACTTCATATCACGGGTCCTCGGATCAGATTCTAACTTCATATCACGGGTCCTCGGATCAGATTCTAACTTCATATCACGGGTCCTCGGATCAGATTCTAACTTCATATCACGGGTCCTCGGATCAGATTCTAACTTCATATCACGGGTCCTCGGATCAGATTCTAACTTCATATCACGGGTCCTCGGATCAGATTCTAACTTCATATCACGGGTCCTCGGATCAGATTCTAACTTCATATCACGGGTCCTCGGATCAGATTCTAACTTCATATCACGGGTCCTCGGATCAGATTCTAACTTCATATCACGGGTCCTCGGATCAGATTCTAACTTCATATCACGGGTCCTCGGATCAGATTCTAACTTCATATCACGGGTCCTCGGATCAGATTCTAACTTCATATCACGGGTCCTCGGATCAGATTCTAACTTCATATCACGGGTCCTCGGATCAGATTCTAACTTCATATCACGGGTCCTCGGATCAGATTCTAACTTCATATCACGGGTCCTCGGATCAGATTCTAACTTCATATCACGGGTCCTCGGATCAGATTCTAACTTCATATCACGGGTCCTCGGATCAGATTCTAACTTCATATCACGGGTCCTCGGATCAGATTCTAACTTCATATCACGGGTCCTCGGATCAGATTCTAACTTCATATCACGGGTCCTCGGATCAGATTCTAACTTCATATCACGGGTCCTCGGATCAGATTCTAACTTCATATCACGGGTCCTCGGATCAGATTCTAACTTCATATCACGGGTCCTCGGATCAGATTCTAACTTCATATCACGGGTCCTCGGATCAGATTCTAACTTCATATCACGGGTCCTCGGATCAGATTCTAACTTCATATCACGGGTCCTCGGATCAGATGACCTTAAAAACGGATGTCCCGTATCACAGTTGGTGTGGCACACTAACAGATTGACTAAAGAACCGGGTTACCCTTATTCTCTTTAGAGAAGTCGAGAGGCATGGCCCGTTCAGAAGCATATATACTTCTCTAAAAGAGAATAGGTTACCCTCAAGTGCGCGTTGGCCGTACCGCCTAGCATAGGCCTAAATTTGAAGCTCCTCACACCCGTAGCCAGGGGGAGGGGGGGGGGGGGGGTCGTGGGGTTCGTACGAACCCCCCCCCCCCCCCCTTGAAAACTACTAAGCACTATTAAAGTTGGCATTTTGTTTGAATTGTGACTATTAAAGTCGGGATTTTTTATGAAAATCATGAAAATTCATAGTAAAAAAGGCATGATTCCAAAATTCAAATTAAGTGCCAGGAAATTGCTAGATTGCAGGATTTTGCACCAAATACCCCAGACCCCCTGCCGTAGTGGCACCTCGCGGTGCGAGGTGATAGACTCGCGTTGCGAGTCTATGTACCCCCCCCCCCCCCCCCCCCCTTGAAAAATCCTGCCTACGGGTCTGCTCCTCACCAGTCTTGGTGACGTCTCTGACATATGAGTGAAAATTTTCAAGAGAGACGTTAACAAGATACAATCGATCAATCTAATTCATTAAATAAGCCTATGAGCCGAAGTAACTGGAGTCAAATAAACTGGGAACGGAACGACGAAGGGCCGGACGATTACCTACCGCGCCAGTCTATCATTATCATGAATGGATGTCTAATCGTGAAATCAATGCCTTGTTAGTACGCACACACTGTTACCTACAAGGTAAGGTCTGTTAATCATGTTCATGGGTGTACATTTCAAGCATGTTGTTTAAATTAGAATATATCGGCTACGAGCATTTTTAATTCAATCTCAATCACATCCGGAAATCAGTCCATGTTAAATATTTTAAGGTCCAACCGAGTGCATGATTTGTTACATGTACATATAATCTCTATGATAGAGAATGTTCAGTTTAAAAGATAACATGTATGTATTTGTAGATTTTTTTTGAAAATGTGTTTTATGCAAGACTTTAAGAAAGATTCACTGACACACGTTTGCATTAATTGTTGATAAATATTAAATTGCCTTAAGTCAAAGATCAATTACAAGTGATTATTGGCGAATTAGGTTTCGTTGTTTTTTTTAAAATAAATAATGTAGACAATTTTTATAAATTACAAAATATTGTATATCAAATATTGCCAATTACTCCAGTCTATGTGAAAGTTTTTTGGACCACAAAGGACATTCTGACCTGTGTAATCAATGAGCACACACTCGCAGGACCGAATCAATTTTTGTCAGACTGGAAAACCTAATGTAAAAAAGTGAAACACGTGAAAATGCAAAACCAAGGAAATCTTATTTATTATACTAGTAATACTATACCAGGGAACACTCCCGCATAATACTTTAGACAGTCCATGCAGTTTTAATCACATTCATTTACATATTTGGATTTATGCTATATTTTTTACTTATAACACACATCTAAATGAATCTGCGTCAATACAGTGAAGCTCAAAACTGGACACTGAGACATTGAACATTCTGGTCTGGTGTAAAAAATGATGCATCGGACCTGAGGCATCGCACATCGGTCAGGTCCAACAGTCCGATGTCTGTCGCATAAACTGCTACTCAATTCCACAACCCAATGCTCTTCGAATTCACTACCACAGGAATCAACAATGTCACAACCCAATGCCATGCAGTTATACACAACTCGTCACATTCAATACACAACACACACAGTTACAATATTTAGTAAAGACACCCACCACATTCAATACACAACACACACAGTTAACAACATTTAGTAACGACGCCCACCACATTAAATACACAACTCACACAGTTAACAACATTTAGTAAAGACACCCACCACATTCAATACACAACACACACAGTTAACAACATTTAGTAAAGACACCCACCACATTCAATACACAACACACAGTTAACAACATTTAGTAAAGACACCCACCACATTCAATACACAACACACACAGTTAACAACATTTAGTAAAGACACCCACCACATTCAATACACAACACACACAGTTAACAACATTTAGTAAAGACACCCACCACATTCAATACACAACACACACAGTTAACAACATTTAGTAACGACGCCCACCACATTCAATACACAACTCACAGTCAACAAAATTTAGTAACGATGCCCACCACATTCAATACACAACACACAGTTAACAACATTTAGTAGAGACACCGACCACATTCAATACACGATCAAATTTATGCATAATCAGCGATACACAGCCAATGATATACAATGATACACAATTCTCTTTACATGCAATATGCCTATAGACTTATATTCCACTATAAGCCAATGATATCTCTACATGCAATAGATAGTCCACTACATGCAATATACAACTCATACATACATACACACAACCCACCACATGTTTGATTGCTTTTACAAGTTATTTTACATCCCCTTACAGAGACGCTGAAACTAGTCAAGATGATAACAAAATGATTTAGATAAATCATACTTGATTTTCACTTCAATGATAGTCTTAAAAGTACCTCCCAGTTACACTGTAAGAAATGCAGAAAGTTTTGTCAATCATTATGAGCTATGGATCAATGACTCGAATAATTTGTGAAAATTGTATGTAATGTATACCTATGTAAGAATGATTTACTTATATATTTACAGGACAGAAGTGCACTGTATACATAGAAAATCAAAGTAATGATGCAGGACAATGATAGACATCTACCGTGTTCTATGAGATGTGAGAGGAATCGATTGGCTACATTTAGTAATTTCCCGTGCTCTGAATTTGTCAGCACCCTTCGATTAGCACAATCCGGATATTACTACACTGGGAATGATTCTAATTGCCAATGTTATCTCTGTGGTTATGAACATTGTGAATGGACTTCCGGAGTCATTCCATTACACTGTGAGTTAAGGAGTACAGGCACTGTGGAGAACATACCAATACACCGCTCACAGCATGCTCAGGATCGACTCGTTCCCTCTGCACAGCCGTCTGCATCATCCTATTATCATTGTCCGAGTTCACACTCGGAGGAACCTAAAGTTCACTTCGAGTCTGTCCATGCTCATCTATTATCAGCAACTTCCAGGGGTGTGTCTTCAAACACGAATGACAGAGACAGAAGTGGCCTCTTCAGAATGTTAAGACTACCAATAAACAGTAGTAGTGCTCCACAACTGCCTTCAGTGGATAATATCCCAAAACATTCTACGCAGAGATTATGCATGAGATTAAGAAACGAACAAACTGGCCGCATTGAAAGTTCAGCACCCTCTGAGACAAACGGCACCGAATGTACATCCCGTCGTCATTTATTACCCAGAATTCCCAGCGGATGTAGACGTGTTGTGTCAACTCCTCATCGAGACAGTCCCCCAACAAACCAATGCAAAATCCCGGATAATTCAGAATCCTGGGATTGTGCACGAGGGGCTGTCTCCATGTGTCCCTCAGGGTCTAGACGTCCTCTATCCGAGAGTGACACATGGCTTCCAGTGCCGGAAGAAAACTTCCGACTTAGCACAGCTGTGAGGAGCACCCCTGGAATTCCACAAACTCACAGGGAGAGGCTCTCCACTTTCCACTACTGGCCCAGCAGCCTCCCAACAGCACAGAAAATGGCAGTAGCTGGATTCTTCTATTTAGGATATGGCGATTCCGTTCAGTGCTCATTTTGTAATGGACGTTTGAGAGACTGGTCAGCAATGGATGATCCTTGGAGTAAGCATGCTCGAAAGTTTCCGCACTGCAAATTCATCCTACAGCATTTAACAAAGGTACAGTTGACCAACTAAAAAAAATTAAACCGTACCATTTTTGTATTGTATAAGAAAGTTTCAGATTATTATGTTCCCCAAACAAAGTTTGGGAACATATTGTTTTTACTCTGTTTCTTATTATTATTATTATTATTATTATTATTATTCTTTTTCTCCGGTACTTTTTTGTCCGGTAGTGTTCTCAGAAACTACAAAAGGGATCGATATGAAACTTTCCAGGATGATAGTATAGCGTTTGTAGATGTGCATAGTGATAGTCATTTTGTTTGCACGTGCATACACGCGCGCGCACGTGCATTGCAATTTTGGTACAAAAAATGGAAAATCAGAATATTGAAGGAAGCGATATAAAACCTAAATAGGATGATAGTATATCATTTGTACATATGAAAAATAATAGTTATTTTGCCAGCACGCGCACGCATGCGCGTGCACGCGCATTACAAAATTTGTACGCTAACTTTGGAATCAGTCTAACTTTTTGGTTGTTCATTGAAATAGCTTGAAATTCATATCATAGGTAGATATTGAGACCCTTAACTGATTTACATAGTCAAAATTACCAATTTGCACGCGCATGCACGTGCGCTTCATTTTGATTGGATAATGCTAAAACGTTTGTAACTATCTTATTTATGAAGCGAATGAGATGATATTCACAGCATATGTAGACAATATGTGTATCTATATGTTGGTGTAACAAAAAATGCCAACGCACACGCGCATGCGCGTGCAACGTTTTTTAAATGTTCAATTTTTAAAGGACGATAACGTTTTTGTTTTTCATCAAATTCTATTCATATTAGGGGTTTAGATGTATCTTGGTACTCCTTACAAATTGCTGTGGTTAGAATTACTGCTCATCACGTGCATGCACGTGTGCTGATTTCTGATTGGACGATTTTAAAATCGCTATAACTTCCTTATATTTGGTGGAAACGTTATGAAATTCATACTGTGGGTATATGATATAAATGCCTGTTGAACGACATCAACAAAAATTCGGAATCATACACGCGTGCGCGTGTATGCACGTGCAACGCTTTCTTTCATTTCTTGGTACTGAAATGACCATATTGAACGTACTACATGTAATTAAAGGCTAAAATAAAATGATTTTTTCCTATAGATTCACAAGGACATCACTTTTTAATTGGGGGAGGTTTGGGGAACATCTGTAACGGTCCCCGTTACAATTAGAACTAGTTTGAATTGAATTTACAAGTATGCTCACTACGAATGTGCAGTCACTAGGTGACCTGAGTCACTCGTGAGCTATTGCTATTGGTCTGCGCCTGTCATCGTCCGTCGTGCCTCAATAGTTGAACATTTTTAACTTCTTGATAACTACATGTACCATTCCAATTCTTTTCAAATTTGGTATGAAGCAGCTTCAGTACAATAGGGATGTGAATTGTAAATTTCAGGATTCCTTAACCCCTGGGGCCTTAGGGTTGGGCAAAAATTGACCAACTTTCAACTAATTCAGAGCAGGAAGGCATGTAAATTTCATGATGACCGGCATAAAGGTTCTGATTCCAGGATGGAGCCAAACTTGGCTTAGTACATATTTCACACCTCGAACAAAAGTGTTCATAGATACTAAATCACGTGGTACATCCCCAGTCCAAGTTTCACGATTGTGTAACCATGCCATTGTATTTATCATTAGTCAACAATAATTATCCATGATTGGTAATACTCACAGACAAGGTGACATGCTCTCTGAGCATGGTGTTTCTAATTATTTAATTAACACTGAAAATCAAATCAAAACACAAACATCATTAAATGTTTCAGTGACAAGGCCAACCAACAAAAACTTAGATTAGATAATTATGTTTTTAAGGTAGTACTCTACATCATCATAATGGCTGACTTCCTTTAAAAACATGGATGAAAAAATCAATATCGGCAATATTAGACTTTTCCTTTTCCATTTAAATACCTAGCCGAGTAGCGCAGCAGGTTAGAATACCGACTGCTGAACTGTAGGTTGCAGGTTCTAGTCCAGCAGGGGTTTTGAATTTTATTCAGATTACCTTCTACTAAAATTGTATTTTTTGACCAAAAAAAGTAAATTTAAAAAATTTCAACTTCAAAATATTGTTGTACACATCCTCCATTTTTCATCTATATTAAATTTCTCAGGTGTAGCATACATCCTTAAGACTCAAAATTACATCTAATTCTCTCCCTCCCTCTCTCTCTCCCTCTCACCACATGACTAACACTTCATCGAAATAAGATAAAAGGAGTACTCACCATCTTGTTTTAGAGCCTCGTTCACAAAGCGACACATCCAGAAATTAACTCATTTGAAATAAATTTAAAAGGCAGAATTGGTTTTACATCTCACTATCAGCATATATTTTTTAGTCACTCGGGTCACCCAAACATTCTCTGTTATTCAAGATATTTTTCTGAATTAGTATCTAGAAACGAAAACAAATCCTCACAAAAGACTTGAGCTGCTACAAGTTTTGACTTCAATTTATCCATTTGTAAAGAGATGACACACAGTCTTGAAACATAAATGAAGATATTTTTAATTCTGTAGAAAATCCAAATTGCTTGAGAACTACTCACTGCTGACCATTATTACCTGACTGTTGGTCAGTTTTGGGCCTTGAATACATTAGTACCTGACTGTTGGCCAGTGTTTGGACTTGAATACATTAGTACCTGACTGTTGGACAGTGTTGGGCCTTGAATACATTAGTACCTGACTGTTGGCCAGTGTTTGGACTTGAATACATTAGTACCTGACTGTTGGCCAGTGTTGGGCCTTGAATACATTAGTACCTGACTGTTGGCCAGTGTTGGGCCTTGAATACATTAGTACCTGACTGTTGGCCAGTGTTGGGCCTTGAATACATTAGTACCTGACTGTTGGCCAGTGTTGGGCCTTGAATGCATTAGTACCTGACTGTTGGCCAGTGATGGGCCTTGAATACATTAGTACCTGACTGTTGGCCAGTGTTGGGTCTTGAATACATTAGTACCTGGCTGTTGGCCAGTGTTGGGCCTTGAATACATTAGTACCTGGCTGTTGGCCAGTGTTGGGCCTTGAATACATTAGTACCTGGCTGTTGAGTGTTGATTACAGGTGAACTCACCCGGTGAGTAATAATTTTTTAAAATCCAGCCAGTACAAAATTGCACCAATCAAGATCTATACTGATAATTGTGATTAAAGGATTAAAATTCAGAAGGGTTATAATAAATTAAACAGAAATCATATAGAGTTTAATTATTTGTTTGAAACAGGTACTAAGTATGTTGTTCAACTTTTCTCTCGCCACCCAATTCGATCCCTCGCTTTGCTCGACGCCAAATATCTTGGTACTCTGACAATAAAAAGTTTACCAACATATACATAAAGTGTTTATGTATAAAACATTTAAATGACATGTTCTTTGATGCTATTGACAATAAACTGAACGAAATGGATATTTAGAATGAGCAGGTAGTCCCTTTCCAAAATTTTAAATTTCATGATCCCAAGGGTAGGGGTTATGGTGGAACCAAACTTATAGTGATTATTGTTATTTTTGCTGATACTGCATCAAAACTAATTATATAATATTATAATTTAGGAAAAGCAGAAAAGGATGAACCAAAATTGTGAATTTTGTGACCCCGTGGTTCTGACTCTAGGGTGGGTCCAAGATAGTTGTATATGTTAATTCATGTAGCATTGACCAGTAAAGGCACTTTGTGTGTGTGTGGGGGGGGGGGGGGGGGGATTTGTGTTTTAAGAACACGCCTTGTTTTCTGCTACTGCTGAATATTAGAATTTATATCAGACATGCAGAACAGGAAATTTATTATAGTTTTTGTAACTCTAGCCTCACTTTGGGGCTAGTGATGCCTTTAACTAATACTCTGAGCCTCTTGTTCATAGTCTGTTTTCATTTTTGCAGATATCCGGAAATCAAGGTCAGACAGATGTATCATGTGACAGACCAGATGATATCTGTATAACCGATGCGCAGATAGCTAGCATGTCAGCGACGAGAGAACTACAGAATCTATCGTTTGAATTACCCGACATTGTCAATGCTTGTAGAGAACTAAACACAGTCGGTAAGCCCAGGAATGCGGTAACATTCTTTAATGACAACAATGTCAGAGAATAGCTTTGCTTTCGATTTTAATTTGTACACTTGGTATTTCCAGATATTCTGAAGTTCTTTGTTAATTACAGATTTAAGGGTTGTCATACAGCGAGATATTCTGAAGTACTTTGTTAATTACAGATTTACGAGTTGTCACACAGCGAGATATTCTGAAGTACTTCTACGAGGACACCGAAGAGGACAGATTCTCAACTGACGGTAAAAATCTTATAAATCCTGACCAGATTTTCCAAACTTTAAACGTGAAATTCTTTTCTAATGTAACTGTTTTGTAATCTGCATGTTGATTGACTAATGCACTGATGTTTGAGGCTATCAAACGAGCATTAACCGAACGGAAAGCTCAACATTGTGTCATCATTATAGAATGACACAAAAACATAACATCAAACGTGAACATTTCTTGCCTTATTTCATATAACAAAAAGGTAAAACACAATCATATGAAACATAAGTGTATTTTACTGTACAACTAAATGTAACAATCTCATAAGTGTGTTTCACTGTACTGAATGTCACAATTTCTTTATAAGTGTGTTATACTGTACTGAATGTAACAGTCTCATTATAAGTGTGTTTTACTGTACTGAATATAACAGTCTCATTATAAGTGTGTTTTACTGTACTGAATGTAACAGTCTCATTATAAGTGTGTTTGACTGTACTGAATGTAACAGTCTCATTATAAGTGTGTTTTACTGTGTGTACTGAATGTAACAATCTCATTATGAGTGTGTTTTACTGTGTGTACTGAATGTAACAATCTTATTATAAGTGTGTTATACTGTACTGAATGTAACAATTTCATTATAAGTGTGTTGTACTGTACTGAATGTAACAGTCTCATTATGAGTGTGTTTTACTGTACTTAATGTAACAGTCTCATCATAAGTGTGTTGTACTGTACTGAATGTAACAGTCTCATTATAAGTGTGTTGTACTGTACTGAATGTAACAATTTCATTATAAGTGTGTTGTACTGTACTGAATGTAACAGTCTCATTATAAGTGTGTTTTACTGTACTGAATGTAACAGTCTCATTATAAGTGTGTTTTACTGTGTGTACTGAATGTAACAGTCTCATTATAAGTGTGTTTGACTGTGTGTACTGAATGTAACAGTCTCATTATAAGTGTGTTTTACTGTAGTGAATGTAACAGTCTCATTATAAGTGTGTTTGACTGTGTGTACTGAATGTAACAGTCTCATTATAAGTGTGTTTGACTGTGTGTACTGAATGTAACAGTCTCATTATAAGTGTGTTTTACTGTGTGTACTGAATGTAACAGTCTCTTTATAAGTGTGTTGTACTGTACTGAATGTAACAATTTCATTATAAGTGTGTTGTACTGTACTGAATGTAACAGTCTCATTATAAGTGTGTTGTACTGTACTGAATGTAACAGTCTCATTATAAGTGTGTTGTACTGTACTGAATGTAACAGTCTCATTATAAGTGTGTTTTACTGTGTGTACTGAATGTAACAGTCTCATTATAAGTGTGTTTTACTGTGTGTACTGAATGTAACAGTCTCATTATGAATGTGTTTTTGACTGTTTGTACTGAATGTAACAGTCTCATTATAAGTGTGTTTGACTGTGTGTACTGAATGTAACAATCTCATCATAAGTGTGTTGTCCAGTACTGAATGTAACAATCTCATTATAAGTGTGTTTTACTGTACTGAATGTAACAATCTCATTATAAGTGTGTTTTACTGTGTGTACTGAATGTAACAGTCTCATTATGAGTGTGTTGTACTGTACTGAATGTAACAGTCTCATTATAAGTGTGTTGTACTGTACTGAATGTAACAGTCTCATTATAAGTGTGTTTGACTGTGTGTACTGAATGTAACAGTCTCATTATAAGTGTGTTTTACTGTGTGTACTGAATGTAACAGTCTCATTATAAGTGTGTTTAACTGTGTGTACTGAATGTAACAATCTCATTATAAGTGTGTTTTACTGTGTGTACTGAATGTAACAGTCTCATCATAAGTGTGTTTGACTGTACTGAATGTAACAGTCTCATTATAAGTGTGTTTGACTGTGTGTACTGAATGTAACAATTTCATTATAAGTGTGTTTTACTGTGTGTACTGAATGTAACAGTCTCATTATAAGTGTGTTGTACTGTGTGTACTGAATGTAACAGTCTCATTATAAGTGTGTTTTACTGTGTGTACTGAATGTAACAGTCTCATTATAAGTGTGTTGTACTGTGTGTACTGAATGTAACAGTCTCATTATAAGTGTGTTTTACTGTGTGTACTGAATGTAACAGTCTCATTATAAGTGTGTTTGACTGTGTGTACTGAATGTAACAGTCTCATTATAAGTGTGTTTGACTGTGTGTACTGAATGTAACAGTCTCATTATAAGTGTGTTTGACTGTGTGTACTGAATGTAACAGTCTCATTATAAGTGTGTTTTACTGTGTGTACTGAATGTAACAATCTCATTATAAGTGTGTTTTACTGTACTGAATGTAACAATCTCATTATAAGTGTGTTTTACTGTGTGTACTGAATGTAACAGTCTCATTATAAGTGTGTTTGACTGTGTGTACTGAATGTAACAGTCTCATTATAAGTGTGTTTGACTGTGTGTACTGAATGTAACAGTCTCATTATAAGTGTGTTTTACTGTGTGTACTGAATGTAACAATCTCATTATAAGTGTGTTTTACTGTACTGAATGTAACAATCTCATTATAAGTGTGTTTTACTGTGTGTACTGAATGTAACAGTCTCATTATAAGTGTGTTTTACTGTACTGAATGTAACAGTCTCATTATAAGTGTGTTTGACTGTGTGTACTGAATGTAACAATCTCATTATAAGTGTGTTTTACTGTGTGTACTGAATGTAACAGTCTCATCATAAGTGTGTTTGACTGTACTGAATGTAACAGTCTCATTATAAGTGTGTTTGACTGTGTGTACTGAATGTAACAGTCTCATTATAAGTGTGTTTTACTGTGTGTACTGAATGTAACAGTCTCATTATAAGTGTGTTGTACTGTACTGAATGTAACAATTTCATTATAAGTGTGTTGTACTGTACTGAATGTAACAGTCTCATTATGAGTGTGTTTTACTGTACTTAATATAACAGTCTCATCATAAGTGTGTTGTACTGTACTGAATGTAACAGTCTCATTATAAGTGTGTTTGACTGTGTGTACTGAATGTAACAGTCTCATTATAAGTGTGTTTGACTGTGTGTACTGAATGTAAAAATCTCATTATAAGTGTGTTTTACTGTGTGTACTGAATGTAACAGTTTCATTATAAGTGTGTTTGACTGTGTGTACTGAATGTAACAGTCTCATTATAAGTGTGTTTTACTGTGTGTATTGAATGTAACAGTCTCATTATAAGTGTGTTGTACTGTACTGAATGTAACAATTTCATTATAAGTGTGTTGTACTGTACTGAATGTAACAGTCTCATTATAAGTGTGTTTGACTGTGTGTACTGAATGTAACAGTCTCATTATAAGTGTGTTTTACTGTGTGTACTGAATGTAACAGTCTCATTATAAGTGTGTTTGACTGTACTGAATGTAACAACCTCATTATAAGTGTGTTTTACTGTACTGAATGTAACAATCTCATTATAAGTGTGTTTGACTGTGTGTACTGAATGTAACAGTCTCATTATAAGTGTGTTTTACTGTGTGTACTGAATGTAACAGTCTCATTATTAGTGTGTTGTACTGTACTGAATGTAACAATTTCATTATGAGTGTGTTGTACTGTACTGAATGTAACAGTCTCATTATGAGTGTGTTTTACTGTACTTAATATAACAGTCTCATCATAAGTGTGTTGTACTGTACTGAATGTAACAGTCTCATTATAAGTGTGTTTTACTGTGTGTACTGAATGTAACAATCTCATCATAAGTGTGATGTACTGTACTGAATGTAACAATCTCATTATAAGTTTGTTTTACTGTACTGAATGTAACAATCTCATTATAAGTGTGTTTTACTGTGTGTACTGAATGTAACAGTCTCATTATAAGTGTGTTGTACTGTACTGAATGTAACAGTCTCATTATAAGTGTGTTTTACTGTACTGAATGTAACAGTCTCATTATAAGTGTGTTTTACTGTACTGAATGTAACAGTCTCATTATAAGTGTGTTTTACTGTACTGAATGTAACAGTCTCATTATAAGTGTGTTTTACTGTACTGAATGTAACAGTCTCATTATAAGTGTGTTGAACTGTACTGAATGTAACAGTCTCATTATAAGTGTGTTTTACTGTACTGAATGTAACAGTCTCATTATAAGTGTGTTTTACTGTGTGTACTGAATGTAACAATCTCATCATAAGTGTGATGTACTGTACTGAATGTAACAATCTCATTATAAGTTTGTTTTACTGTACTGAATGTAACAATCTCATTATAAGTGTGTTTTACTGTGTGTACTGAATGTAACAGTCTCACTATAAGTGTGTTTTACTGTAGTGAATGTAACAGTCTCATTATAAGTGTGTTTTACTGTGTGTACTGAATGTAACAGTCTCATTATAAGTGTGTTTTACTGTGTGTACTGAATGTAACAGTCTCACTATAAGTGTGTTTTACTGTACTGAATGTAAAAATCTCATTATAAGTGTGTTTTACTGTGTGTACTGAATGTAACAATCTCATTATAAGTGTGTTTTACTGTGTGTACTGAATGTAACAGTCACATTATGAATGTGTTTTTGACTGTGTGTACTGAATGTAACTGTCTCATTATAAGTGTGTTTTGCTGTGTGTACTGAATGTAACAGTCTCATTTTAAGTGTGTTTTACTGTACTGAATGTAACAGTCTCATTATAAGTTTGTTGTACTGTACTGAATGTAACAATTTCATTATAAGTGTGTTTTACTGTACTGAATGTAACAGTCTCATTATAGGTGTGTTTTACTGTGTGTACTGAATGTAACAGTCACATTATGAGTGTGTTTTACTGTGTGTACTGAATGTAACAGTCTCATTATAAGTGTGTTGTACTGTACTGAATGTAACAATTTCATTATGAGTGTGTTGTACTGTACTGAATGTAACAGTCTCATTATGAGTGTGTTTTACTGTACTTAATGTAACAGTCTCATCATAAGTGTGTTGTACTGTACTGAATGTAACAGTCTCATTATAAGTATCTTTACGTGACTTTTTCAGATCGTTGTCTGTGCTGTACTGAATGTAACAGTCTCTTTACGTGACTTTTTCAGATCGTTGTCTGTGCTGTACTGAATGTAACAGTCTCTTCACGTGACTTTTTCAGATCGTTGTCTGTGCTGTACTGAATGTAACAGTCTCTTTACGTGACTTTTTCAGATCGTTGTCTGTGCTGTACTGAATGTAACAGTCTCTTTTCGTGACTTTTTCAGATCGTTGTCTGTGCTGTACTGAATGTAACAGTCTCTTTACGTGACTTTTTCAGATCGTTGTCTGTGCTGTACTGAATGTAACAGTCTCTTCACGTGACTTTTTCAGATCGTTGTCTGTGCTGTACTGAATGTAACAGTCTCTTTACGTGACTTTTTCAGATCGTTGTCTGTGCTGTACTGAATGTAACAGTCTCTTCACGTGACTTTTTCAGATCGTTGTCTGTGCTGTACTGAATGTAACAGTCTCTTTACGTGACTTTTTCAGATCGTTGTCTGTGCTGTACTGAATGTAACAGTCTCTTCACGTGACTTTTTCAGATCGTTGTCTGTGCTGTACTGAATGTAACAGTCTCTTTACGTGACTTTTTCAGATCGTTGTCTGTGCTGTACTGAATGTAACAGTCTCTTCACGTGACTTTTTCAGATCGTTGTCTGTGCTGTACTGAATGTAACAGTCTCTTCACGTGACTTTTTCAGATCGTTGTCTGTGCTGTACTGAATGTAACAGTCTCTTTACGTGACTTTTTCAGATCGTTGTCTGTGCTGTACTGAATGTAACAGTCTCTTTACGTGACTTTTTCAGATCGTTGTCTGTGCTGTACTGAATGTAACAGTCTCTTCACGTGACTTTTTCAGATCGTTGTCTGTGCTGTACTGAATGTAACAGTCTCTTTACGTGACTTTTTCAGATCGTTGTCTGTGCTGTACTGAATGTAACAGTCTCTTTTCGTGACTTTTTCAGATCGTTGTCTGTGCTGTACTGAATGTAACAGTCTCTTTTCGTGACTTTTTCAGATCGTTGTCTGTGCTGTACTGAATGTAACAGTCTCTTTACGTGACTTTTTCAGATCGTTGTCTGTGCTGTACTGAATGTAACAGTCTCTTCACGTGACTTTTTCAGATCGTTGTCTGTGCTGTACTGAATGTAACAGTCTCTTCACGTGACTTTTTCAGATCGTTGTCTGTGCTGTACTGAATGTAACAGTCTCTTTACGTGACTTTTTCAGATCGTTGTCTGTGCTGTACTGAATGTAACAGTCTCTTTACGTGACTTTTTCAGATCGTTGTCTGTGCTGTACTGAATGTAACAGTCTCTTCACGTGACTTTTTCAGATCGTTGTCTGTGCTGTACTGAATGTAACAGTCTCTTCACGTGACTTTTTCAGATCGTTGTCTGTGCTGTACTGAATGTAACAGTCTCTTCACGTGACTTTTTCAGATCGTTGTCTGTGCTGTACTGAATGTAACAGTCTCTTCACGTGACTTTTTCAGATCGTTGTCTGTGCTGTACTGAATGTAACAGTCTCTTTACGTGACTTTTTCAGATCGTTGTCTGTGCTGTACTGAATGTAACAGTCTCTTCACGTGACTTTTTCAGATCGTTGTCTGTGCTGTACTGAATGTAACAGTCTCTTTACGTGACTTTTTCAGATCGTTGTCTGTGCTGTACTGAATGTAACAGTCTCTTTACGTGACTTTTTCAGATCGTTGTCTGTGCTGTACTGAATGTAACAGTCTCTTTACGTGACTTTTTCAGATCGTTGTCTGTGCTGTACTGAATGTAACAGTCTCTTTACGTGACTTTTTCAGATCGTTGTCTGTGCTGTACTGAATGTAACAGTCTCTTTACGTGACTTTTTCAGATCGTTGTCTGTGCTGTGTTTGCTCTCTACAAGTTGTCTCCCTGTTGTTTTTTCCTTGTCGACATGGATGTTGTACCGAGTGTAAAGGTAGACAACTCCTCCATCACTGTCCTCGATGTGACCACCATATCAAGGCAAAGATAAACGTTTTCATTTAAGGATTCGTAAAACATGTCTTATTCGAATTAAGGTGAAATGACACCTGGTGATTTTTTTCTGTACCAATTCCTCATACATATATAGAAACATCTCTAATAAAATTAAATCACAATTATTTGTTGTTCATTTTATATTTCACAATTTTATTTATAAAGAAAATTGAATTTGATTTAGAAGGAATATAAAAGTATGAAAATAGTGCTGATGTTTATATTTTCATTCAAGTTTGGAAAGGAAGTCGGCCATTATGACGGTGGAGTATTCCTCCTTAAAGTATCGAGTTGTTGATCGATCGAGTCACTTGCTGGGACAGAATCATGGTCTGCAACAAATATTTTTTTTTAAAAAGGAGAAATATCACATCAGAGAAATTTAATGTGGATGAAAAATGGATGATCTATACAATATTTTAAAATTGAAAAGTTTCAAATTTATCTATCTATTTAAAAATTAAGCTTTAGTAAAACTAATATAAAAAAAGAAACAAATGTTTCAGAAATATGCATGTCCCCTCCCTATGCAAAATTGAAAATTACACATGCATCATTTGATTCAAGATGTTGAACATATATTAATATACAGGTACCAAGTTTGGTGTCAATCAAGCACATAGTTATTAAAATATAGGAGACAATGTATTTCTTAGTCCATTGACCTTTGACCATAAAATCAATAAGACGTATAAGTGTTCTAAGGTTGATGTCTGTCAAGCAAAGGGTTCTCAAGATATTGAGCAGACAGTCCATGTCCAGAGTGGATTGACTTTGACTGAAAAAATTGAATAGTCATTTGCATGCTCCTTGAAATGTACTAGTGTACTGTTTTAGCTTTGACCTCCAAATGAATAGGGGTCATCTGCTCCGTAAGATGTATCAATGTAAGAAGTTTGAGGTCTGTTGAGGAAAAGTTCTCAAGATATTGAGCCGAAGGTATCTTACCACAAAGTCATTAGTCAATGACTTTCTGACAGTGCAGTAGATCTGCAGGATTTTCAAGAAATGAGAGGGGGAGGGGATCACCTCGCATGAGATCCAACTTATCTACGGGTTGTAGACCTTTGGGACGAGGGGGACATAAATTGTAAATTTCAGGACTCCAGCACCCCTGGGGCCCTAGGGGCGGGGCAAAAACTGCACAAAATTGACCAATTTTCAAAAATCTTCTCGAGAACCGCACACATGTAAGAAAAACTAAATGCATAGTGATGTAGAGCAGGACGGCCTCTACCAAAATTATAGCTTTCATGATACCCGGGGTAGGGGTTCTGATCCTAAGGCAGGGCCAAACTTGCTATATAGTGTTCATGTGTAAAACACTTAAATAACATCTTTTTAGCTCACCTTAGCCAAAGGCTCAAGTGAAATTTTCTGATCAAAATTTGTTGTCTGTCGTCGTAAACTTTTCACATTTTCGACTTCTTCTCAAGAACCGCTTGGCCAATTTCAACCAAACTTGCCACAAAGCTTCCTTGGGTGAAGGGCTTTCAAGTTTGTTCAAATGAAGGGCCATGTCCCTTTCAAAGGGGAGATAATCACAAAAATGCAAAAATAGGGTGGGTTCATTTAAAAATCTTCTCGAGAACCACTGGGCCAGAATAGCTGAAATTTACATGAAAGCTTCCTGACGTAGTGTAGATCCAAGTTTGTTCAAATCATGGCCCCTGGGGGTATAATGGGGCCACAATAGGGGATCAAAGTTTTATATACTAATGTATAAGGAGAATCTTCTTCTCAAGAACCACTGGGCCAGAAAAGCTGAAATTTACATGAAAGCTTCCTGACATAGTGCAGATTCAAGTTTGTTCTAATCATGTCCCCCAGGGTTGGATGGGGCCACAATAGGGGATGAAAGTTTTATATACAAATATATAAGAAAAATCGTCTTCTCAAGAACCATTGAGCCAGAAAAGCTAAGATTTACATGAAAGCTTCCTGACATAATGCAGATTCAAGTATGTTAAAATCATGGCCCCCAGGGATTGGATGCCCGGGGCCACAATAGGGGATCAAAGTCTTACATACTAATATATATAGGAAAAATCTTCTTCTCTAGAACCACTGGGCCAGAAAAGCTGAAATTTACATGAAAGCTTCCTGACATAGTGCAGATTCAAGTTTGTTCAAATCATGTCCCCCAGGGGTTGAATGAGGCCACAATAGCGGATGAAAGTTTTACATACAAATATATAGGAAAAATCGTCTTCTCAAGAACCACTGAACCAGAAAAGCTGATATTTACATGAAAGCTTTCTGACAGATTTCAGTTTGTTAAAATCATGGCCCACAGGGGTAGGATGAGGTCACAAGGGTGGGGGGATCAAATTTTGCATACAAATATATAGGGAAAATCTTTAATCATGAGCCAAGGTGACTCAGGTGAGCGATGTGACCCTTGGGTCACTTGTTTAGTGCTATTGACACTACATTAAAACTAAAGAGATATTTAGAAAGAATAGGTAGTCCTTTAACACAATTGTAAATTTAATGATCCCAGGGGTAGGGGTTTTTTGGTATCGGGGTGGGGCCAAAATGGTCAGTTATTAAATGTGTGAACATTAGACATTTTTAACTTCTCGATAACTATCATTCCAATTGTTTTCAAATTCGGTATGAAGCATCTTTGGGACAAGCGGGACATAAATTGTGAATTTCAGGATTCCTGCCCCCCTTGGACCTTAGAGGCGGGGCAAAAACTGCCCAAAATTGACCAATTTTCAGAAATCTTTTTCTCTAGAACCACACACTTGTAAGAAAAACTAAATGTACAGTGATGTAGAGCAGGGAGGCTTTTACCAAAATTGTAAATTTCTTGATCCCCGGGGTGGGGTTCTGACCCCAGGGCAGGGCCAAACTTACAATATAGTGTTTATGTGTAAACACTTAAATAACATCTTCTTTAGTGTTACCGATACTAAATGGATATTTAGAAAGAGCAGGTAGTCCTTTACCTAAATTGTAAATTTGATGATCCCCAGGGTGAGGCCAAACTTAGTATACAGCATTTATCTGTATGTTTGCTGATTCTGTATAAAATCTAAATGCATACTTATGAGTAGCAGAAAAGGATGTACAAAAAATGGCAATTTTTACAAACCAGGGTTTTGACTCTAGGATGGATCCAAATAAGTCATATCTTCTAATGTTAATACACCTTAGTCATAGCTTTTGTTAATACACATATTATATTATTTAAAGCCTTTCATCAGTGATTCACTTTTGGGGGCATTGAAGTTTTAAGAACACATCTTGTTTTATATTGATGCTGAACATTAGAATTTAGCTTAGATATTCAGAACAGGATTTTTTTTTTCTAGATTTCTAAGCCCTTGGGAGTAGTGATCCTTTTTCACTAGTACTCAGGTGACCGATAAGGCCTGTGGGCCTCTTGTTTTTTCTATTCATTCGTCCCCCTTCCTTGACGTAGAAGATAACAAGAATTATAACGCTTGCGGTTTCATAAATTTATAGAGTTATCTTTTTGAATGAATCAGACGACACCTGCACAAGCTGTCAAAAATCTTGACCGTCAAAATAAAAATGGACGCCGCGCTGGAAGCTATGAAGTTTGCAAAAATGGCCGTTACTTAGGTACTCTATATAATGCAATGTAAAGAATTGATATATACAGACTGTAACGAAAGAAGAAATTTACATTCCGTTCCACTCACTTGACACTGCTGTGACGGTCGAGCGCAGCTTCTTGCACATGACATTGTGGTAATATTTATTAAACTATAAACATTACATAGATTACCAGGCTCTAAGTTTAAGTATGGTGCCGAACTCTGAATCGTCTACTTTGCCCTGTCGTCGTCTCAACTCTCAACTGATTTCCTTACGGCGATCACTCCTCTGTCTTCTGTTTATAGTCATAGTCAGGTCGTACGTCAGTCCTGTCGGTTGAATGGCTAAACCTACTACATCCTCCCCTTTTAAAAATTCAGGATGCCCCCGAATCATAGGACACCCTCATCTTAGTCAGAATATAGAGAAATACATACATAAAACAATCTAAACTTATCCCCACGTAACCGGGAATATATCCAACGAATTGAAAAAAAAATGTGCAAATATCCTACCTGTACTAACATAAAAGGTGAAAAAAATAATAATATGCCTATGTGTGAATTTAACACACAATGATTATACTCGAGTCACTACTTTCCGAGTAATTTACTTAGATGGGCGGGGTAATTTGTTTGATGGTCCATCATCAGCAACACTCTCATGCCCTCTCTTGGATAAGATCCTGGCATTCCTAGAATGTGAATGTGCATATTCATAGTCTGCTTCCTGGACATTCTCCACAGCAGACGTGAAGTGGTGCCCAAAGTTCAGATAGTGTAGTCTTTGTGCTGCTACCAGATGTTGATAGAATAGAATTTGGTATCTCCAGTGGATCAAAACGCTTGGGGAATTTATCGGTTTTAACTGAAAGATACCCGGATCAGGCCACCTCATCCACCTTGACAACTTCCTCATCTACTTCTGAGATCTGTCCATAATCTGCGACTGGGAGGGAACCTGTGGGGAGGTAAATTCTTCAGCCCATCGCACTAAATCTTCCACTCTATCTGACTGAGCCAAACAAAACAGCAGGAGTTGATACATGTATCTCCACTCACTCACTTTTGCGTCTTTTATTGATGGCTGGGGTTATCCCATAAGATACGTGGCAGATATTCTGCTTGAACATGGAATTTAAGTTTACGCCCAATAAAGTCGCACTCCTGCACAGGACAACTGGTTTTGCGTGAATTTGTCTCCTGTCCTTCATCTTCATATCCTTACCATCTTGCACTTTTACTACTTTTTTCTGTGGGGATGATTGCGCGAACCAATCAGATTCTGATGTGATCTCTTCTGTCTCCACCAACAGTTCCTTGATGTTTATCTGTTGTGACTTTTCCTCTTCTCCATTAGACACCAGCTCACCAGATTCCCCATAATGGACATATGTGTCGTCATCTAATAACTCGCAATCACTGGATATATTTCAACTATGATAAATAATGACTATACCGTGCATACATTTGTCAAATAGAAAACAATCTCGAATCCTTGAACTGTAAACAAAAAAAAAACACAACTATATATATACATGATATATTTACATTCTTTTTTACCTGGATCTTACAATTGACTTTTCTTCTGATAAAAGGGACAAAAGTATTTTGTCCACCTATATGCCTGCTCTGGTGGTCGAGAGGTTAGAGCGTTCGCCCCGCATGCGGAAGGCCGGGGTTCAAATCCCGGCCGCGACAGACCTAAGCTGTTAAAGCAGGTAGTGCCAGTTTCATCACCAAACGCTCGACATCAGGTGTGAATGTCACGGGTCCTCGGAAATGACCTTAAAAACTGATGACCCGTGTCACAGTAGGTGTGGCACGCTAAAGAACCCTCACTGCTCAATGACCATAATCGCCGAGCATAGGCCTGAATTTGAAGCCCTTCATTGGTCTTGGTGACGTCTCCATATGAGTGAAATATTCTCGAGCGAGACGTTAAGCAAGATACAATCAATCAGTCAATCCACCTCTTTGGTATTTGTTGGTACCTTCCAGTTTTTACTAGTCTCCACATACTCTTCACCTATCGCCATACCACGTTTGTTCACTGTTCGTCTGAGAAAACTCACTTCCTCTTTGCATAAATCACATTTTCGGGGTTTCAGTTTAATTCAGTACTGACGAAAACGTCCAAACACAGCCCTCAGATTACTCATATGGTCCTCAAAATTCTTCCCCATTACTAGTATATCGTCCAGAAAACAAAGCACAATTGGCCAATTCAGTCCACGCAATACTAAGTCCATAGCACGTGCCTACATGGATGGAGCATTGCACAACCCAAAACTAATAGAACATGTACCACAGAATGAGGTGAAACTACTTTACCTTTTTTCAGCATCACCTTGGAGATTACAGGAATTATTTTCTTAGGTCCTGTGGATATATCCAACTTCTCATCTTCAATGTTGAAAGTATGAATCTTTACGTCCACTAACAATTCATAAGTTACCATAAAGTTCGACCCTAACAACTGTAACGACTGTTGGATGTATATTATAAAATCTATGGTAGGACACCAAGAAGGTATCTACCCGGTACCTATGAGGCTCGTTACAATAATAGGGTTCGAAGGTACCTATCTATATCAATGAAGAAAATGTATAATAGTTAATACAATAATTTATTGATAGTATCAAAAACACAAGTATAGTCACAGTTCAATTGCTCGGCTAAAATGTCTTAGTAATAAAACACTGATGGAAATCCGGTGTTGATCGGTGCCCGGTGCTACTAGGTGTCCGGTGTAATTAATTATCCGGTGTTGGGTGCTACAGGTGTAGTCGTTCTCGAACACTACGACTAGTCTAGTATACTACTAGATTATAATGGCATCAGGATTACAACCTGAACTAATTTAATTATACGTAAAATCCAACCCCCAACATCTATATCATATCATGCATATAGAACATTGTTAAACTAAGTACGATATCTAAGTAACTCGGTGCAAGGTGCTTCTGCACCGACTCTAAAACTACTCCGTGTGTAATATACTAAAGTCCACCACCCTAAATCTATAACACCGTCATAGACTATATATTCAATGAACAGGGATATATCATATGCATGCCATGCAAATTTACCGCTACCAAGTATACATTCATACAGAAGATATAATTAATCAATTCTAAATTCAACGCACCTGAAATGTGCGGTGACGGTGCAACTTTGCACCGAACTATAAACTTATTTAAGTTTTCTAATTTATATTAAATCCAACTAGATCCGTTGAAATAACAATAACTTTAATAACTATAAACTATAAAATATAACTAGTAACTAACTGGGAGAGACCTTGCGTGTCTCCCAGGGACGGAACCCCGAGTGCACCGACTATCAAATTTCACGACAAGAATTAATATGAATTTCTAAGTACTCAATAAATTTACTATACTTTAATTCTCTAAAATTCCCTTTCTTGTACTATCTAGATAATCTAAATCAGCTACGTATTTTAATACTTAAAGTATTTGCTAAAATAAAGGAAATACCTCAACTTCGGTGCAGCAGTCGGTGCCAAACTTCGTAATGTAATATATTTTGCGGAATTCTGTCGCCGCGGACTATGATTCGCGGCTTTTATATCTTGACGCAATGGTGCAGCTGATTACGTCATGTACTGTACCTAAAACTCCTAAAACATGCTTTTCTCAATAAAGTGAGATCTTCTGACTTACTAATATAATTCGTATATAACTTGGTAATTTATCTATGATTTTTAATGTAATCTAAGCATTTTATCTATAAAGTTTCATTTCTAAAACTATTGAAGTGTCGACGTGTCCTTCCTAAATCCGGAAAATATCCGTCTCTATCATACGGATTCTGTAATTATCGTGTGAAAAGCATTTCCTGTCTGTACGTCTAATGACATCCAGGTAATAAACAAATGAGAATTTCTAACACTTTTAAGTGATATCAGTCTAAAGCTCTATCGGAATCATCCTACTAAAAGTATGTCTCACGGGCGCAACACAACATATCATCCTTGATTGGCGCTACGTATACCTCCGTCGCATACGACTTGGACCCAATCTTCAAATTTACTGCACCCACCACAAAAATCTTCATCATCACTCCACGACCAGCTACATACATCATGGTTTCTCTCAACACTCTCAACAGTCTAACACAGGCTATAGAAACACCAACTCGTGGAGCGAATACCCTATACCTTTGACAACAAATCACCCTGGGAGTATCATTAGAACAGAACATCGTCCTGGAATATCAGACCATGATGTTGTTTTTGTGGAGTTTGACTTGATGCCTGTGAAAATCCAACAGAGACCAAGGAAAATCCCACTATACGGAAAAGCAGATTGGGACGGTATACGAACAAATCTCATTAACATCTATGAAACAGTGACGAACATGTGCCAATAAACAGCCTTTGGGACACATTCCAGTCTGCATTAGATGGAAGTGTACAAAAGAACATCCCAACTAAGAATGCAAAAACCAAAGATGGATGTCCATGAATCACCAGAAACATCCAAAAATTAATACGAAAAAAGGACAGATGTACCATGTACCAGAAGGAAGAAAAAGTCTGGCAACAAACAAGATACTAGCAAGTTCAAGGAACTCAAGAGAAAGACACAACAGGAAATGAGAAGGGCGTATTGGAAATACATAGCAGGGCTAGTGACACCAGATCCAAATCAGGTAACAACAGGAAACGATTCTGGACATTCGTAAAACACCGAAGATCAGATGGAAACAGCATACCGTCCCTAAATGCAGATGGAGTTCTACATCCTGATCCAACAGACAAGGCTAATATTCTCAACAAGCAATTCCAACGTGCATTCTCAGAACCGGTAAATGTTCGGAGGAGTTCAAACAGCGGTGTAAGATAGAAGGTCATTATCCTGAGATTGACAACATTGAAATATCAGAAAAAGGGGTCCTCAAATTACTAAAGCAACTTAACCCACATCAAGCAGCTGGGCCTGACAACTTAACACCAATAATTCTCAAGGAGGTAGCAGAACATGTGGCACCAATGCTCACTATAATATTCAACTACTCGTATGAGATAGGTGAAATACCAACAGCATGGCGAACGGCGAGAATCGTGAAGATTTAGATGAGTGTTGTTTATTAAGATCTCTTACTGTGACCTTCATTGCGACATTTAGATATATCGACGAAGTTTTATCAATTAACAATAATAATTTTCAGTCATATATCTATTCGATATATGCCTGTGAACTCGAAATACAAAGCACCACAGAGTTGTCCACTACTGCTTCATACGTCGATATTTTATTGAAAGTAGATATTAACGGCAAACTAACAACTCAATTGTATGACAAACTGGAGGATTTCAGCTTCTCCATCGTCAACTTCCCATATTTATGTATAGCAATATTCCATTATCACCTGCATATGGTGTTTATATATCTTAACTGATTCGATACGCAAGAGCTTGTTCTGCGTATGGTCAGTTTTTAAATCGAGGCAAGCTACAGACAAACACGTTGATGGTACAGTTGCCAATACAAACTATCATTGGCTCAAATGTTGTCTGACGTGTTTCATACCGATTGTTAGACCGTTCTTGGCACACTGATTTTCACTACAGTTGGCTACGTTTACCTGATATATAGGGCTCACGGTGGGTGTGACCGGTCGACAGGGGATGCTTACTCCTCCTAGGCACCTGATCCCACCCCTGGTGTGTTCAGGGGTCTGTGTTTGCCCAACTATCTATTTTACATTGCTTATAGAAGTTATTAGATTGATCACTTATTTTCACCTTTCATGATAAACAGAAAACTGTGACCTTGTATCTGAAGGCCGCACATTTGGGGTCACTCCCTGTTAATGTACTACAAATCTAAGTAAGTACTCTAAATCATGTTTATTTACATATATATCTATATATACTTTGAAACATATACAGAAAACAAACAAAACAATGTTCAATCAGACACACATACACGACACGTTAATTACAAGTCACAAAGACTAGCGTAATTAACACAGCTGTAATCAACATAGGACTGTAATTAACATGGTGTTTATTACCAGAAGCAACACAGAACTGTTTAGGTGTGTAATTCGCACAGTATTGAAATTTATAATTAACGCTGTATTGTATATGTAATTAACACTGTAGAGATGTGTAATTAACACTGCGTTTACAGATATTGGATTTTCTTCACTTTAGCAGTGAGATACTCAGCCACAAAGAGGTTGTCTTTGAGGTCCACACACAAACCGTGAGGACGTTCTAAATTCTGGATGTAAAGGAGAAACTGTCCGTCCTGGTCTAGGATGTGGATACGGTGATTGTAAATGTCTGCTGTCAGGATGTGACTCTGGCTGTCTGTAGTGATGCCGAATGGAGTAAATGATTGCTCGGTATTAGAGGGATGACCAATGTATCTAAATCGGAGTTTTCCTGACTGATTGACCACCACTACTGCTTTAGCTTCATAGTCAGCCACACAAATATCCAGGTTCCTGTTCTCACTTATGTATTTAGTGTAACCACCAGATGAATAGAGAGGACGACCCTGATCTTCAAACTGAATGGATTGTGTCTCTGTGGAGCCAGAGTAACGCACAACTTTGGATTGTTTGTGATCATCACTGACCATGGTAACCAGGAGATCATTAGAGGAGGTACTGCAGACATTGTGAGGTACCCACCCATGTAGTGTGATCACGGTCTGTATCTGTTTATTCTTCACTAAGTTTACAGTTTTATTATAATCAGTATAAACAAGATCTCCGTCCCGTGTCACTGATATGTCCAGTGGTTCGTTCCTTGACTCGGTTTGTATTGATGTCAGTAGTTCACCCCGGAGGTTGAGGAGCTTCATGATTTTGTCTTCCCCGCATGTCCAGACTTGCTCTTCACTCAGACAGCTAACACTGTATAGATCGTCATACCCAGTGTCTATGGCGGCGGTGACGCGCGGTTCATCAAGCAGTGGTTTGACTGGACGAGACGACACATGTACAGCTTCTGGTAACTTCATTGTGCAGCCTTGTTTTTCTTTTGTAATGGACAATGATGACACAGAACCAACCATTTTATTGAGCTGATCTTTATTTATTTTGGAAAGAGATAAACTCGGTAATGTGACTCGGACTTTAGGAGGTAATTGTCGGAACTCGCCATTCCTAGATTTGTAAGTAGACGTTAGAGAGACGTCCTTGGTGTTCAGTATTTTCTTCAGGTCCTCAATGATCTTTCTAAGTTCTGTAATTCTCTGTGTAATTTCATCTGTGTTTTTATTTAGCGCGTCCAGGTGTTTATTTTTCATCTCCTGGATGTCGGATTTCCGCTGGTTGACAATGGCGGTGACCTCCCGGTGTAAGACTTCTCCTTGTTGATCGGCAGTTGTGGCCAGTTTCCCGTAATTCGTTTCTAACTCGGATTTCTCAATTTGGACATTGGATGCCATTTCTTCATATCGGGGATAAATTCTGCTCTCTAGTTCCTCTAAATCTTTTTGTAAACTTTCCGTTTTAGAGTTAATTTTTTCCAGAACATCACACAAATTGTGACCTCTATGTTTTTTTGAGACACAGGTAGAACAGACAGGAACCTCACATTTTTCACAGTAAAGTTCGCTATGTTTATCCGCGTGTGTCAGACATTTTGGGTAGCTAGGAGTAGACTTTCTGTCTAAAAAGGACACGACATTGTGCTTTTTAGATGAATCAGAAAGGTGTTCCCCAACACAAGCCTTGCATAAGTTTACGTTACAAAGTTCACAGTGACTCTGTATGGGGGTAATTTCACAGAGGTCACACAGTAGGACGGCCTGGGCACTACGCCGGGGGTGCAGCATTTCTGGTATCTGAGTCATACAAGTTCACTGCCATTAAAACAAGAGAAAAATTAAACATGTTTACAGGTTAAACAATATACAAGTTATAATTACAACGTGCTATTAAAAGTACTCATTCAATCTAATTTTCTTAAATACAATGAAAACATGATCAGTAATACATACCAAAGATACACCCCTCCTTCTTCTAAACTGTATACATTATGATCAGTGAGAGCAGATCTTTCACATTAATTATATTATGATCGTTTAAAGAAATATCTTATCCATTTTAAACAATTTTATGGCACTGCAATATTTGTCACACCCGTAAATCCAGTATGGCCTCCTCGATGTTTCGACTTTCCGCCTACAGATTTAGTCCTGTGATTTTATTGCACGGCGTCAGTTTTTTATACGTTATCTAGATTTATACTTTATATTTACCCAGTTTATACATACTTATCTGCTTTCAGAGAGCAAAATCAAACAGTCATACCTACATTATCTTTTTATGGATTTTACATTTTCAAGGCGATATACAAAAAAATCCTCAGATAAATCATATAATCTCCGAGGAAAATATATATCAAACACAACATTTGTGTTTGTACATTGCAGTGTCCTTTACACCCTGTGTATTTACTCTCATTAAAATATCTTCATTCATATTCATATAGTTTATGGATAACTCGCGGACTGATACGGTTTTACGGGTGATTATGAAAGAATATTTTGCTTTACGTATTTACAGGTGATTAGGTAAGGATATTCTGTTTTACGTTTTTACAGGTGATTAGGTAAGGATATTCTGCTTTACGTATTTACAGGTGTTTAGGTAAGGATATTCTGTTTTACGTTTTTACAGGTGATTAGGTAAGGATATTTTGCTTTACATTTTTACAATTGTTTAGGTAAGGATATTCTGCTTTACGTTTTTAAAGGTGATTAGGTAAGAATATTCTGTTATACACATGCGCTTCTCCATTTTGGTAATGATATATTGAGATCCATTCAAAAGCCTGGAATTGACCATTTCACGAATGTTACGCATGCAGTTACATATGTCTAAAGACTTAAGTACTAACAAAAATATAAATGGGCTCTAAACTAAAACAAGGAAGGAATGCTAAAATGATAACATCAATTTAAACACTCTATATATATTTTTTTTTTCTGTGTGATACATGTATTACCGATCATAAAATTTTTAAATTGAAAAATCCTTGTAACGGAGCCCCACCCCCACCCCCCACCCCGAAATTTTGCCGATATATTACAAATTGGTATGATTATACATGTTTATAAAGATGGACAGGGACAACATTATATATTCCATAAGATATTTTTTTCATCCAACTAGACTAGTATAGTACTTACCCACAAAATCCACTGCAACATTGACTGGACACCCCCCCCCCCCCTGAAAAAAATTCTAGACCTGTCCCTCTCAGGGCTTTACCTAAACTACTGATCTGGGTGGAGAGAAACAATTTAGGCAATATTCCTTTTTGTTGTTTATGATGATTTACTTAGTTTTAGTTGATCTCAAATTCATTTTCCGGATTCCCCTGATCTGAACTAGTATTCAGTACAATGTTCACTACTAAATGCTATGGAAGTTTGATCTTTCTACATTGACCACAAAGTACACACCTTTCTTTAGTCGAGTGCAAAGGTGTACACCACCTACACCCTGTACAGTGTACAATGTTTCTTTACAATTATCAATATTTCTTACCTGAAGTTTGAATTTTCTAGCGTATAAAATGAACGGTAGATTTTTCATCTCATTTGATGAAGTCCCATATATATCAGGCATGTAGTGTCATTTTCAAAGTAGGGGGTGGGTAGCCGGAGACGATGACCTCACAATTGTCTAAAATTCTTGACAAGCAAATAAAAGAAATCTGACATGTTTGGCTTAAAAATCCGAAAGGGGGAGGGGGGTTAGTGATATACAATTCATATTTTCTCCAAAACCCCCATATTTCCCAACCTTCAATTTCTGCATTCTTTATGGTTGTTGGTACATTCTAATTAAAATTAGATCCTATAATGTACTACACATGTGTAACTATAGGAGATGAGCGGATTATAGGATTTTTAGATTGGGTGTAGGCAGTACATGTTCATGTAGCGTACTATTTATTGTGCGCGCCTCTAAAAATTCCCAAACTTTTTATATCGGGAGGTAACGACTTTCAATAAATGGATTCAATTCATAATTTCTACCTTACATTCTTACCATTCACTTCTACTAATGGAAAAATGAGGGGGGGGGGTGTTACCGAATATATCTTTATGTGCGCAAACATATAACAGAAAATGTGGGTTGTCAGAAAAGGGCCTTCTCTTGGTGGAATACTCACTATAACAAATCAAGAATGTAGGGGAAGTATCGCCATTGTGGACTAGGGGCAAGAGTCACTATGTAGCCAGCCTCCTCGGGAAAAAGGCAAAATCTTGATATATAACATTAGCAATTTTTGGCTATTAATTTCTTCTTTCAAGATTTTAAAAATGCTTGAGGAAAACCTGCCTTTCAGCAGTCGATCAACGTCAAATGTGAAAGAACATTACATGCACATTATGTGGGTTCCTACCTGGCAAAACCTAAGTTTTATCATCTCGAACTCCGCTAAGCATATTGCTAGTTATAGAGAAACAAAATCGGCTACCTAATGTATTCTTTCGTTATAAATAAGTTTGAAGGCATGGCCGGTAAGTACTTTCGAGAGGAAATCAGATACAGTGTATGTAGAATCAGGGCGGGGCCTCTCTTTTTTTAACGTCCTCTTTCCGTTATTTATATATGCAAAAACAAAAAGATATACTGTGCCCCCCCCCCCCTCAACGTTTTATTTATAATAATGGGTTCTTATGTAATGGTAAAACTGTAAGACAGGGGTTATGTATTCAAGGACGATCTCTCCACTATCTTTACCTTTTCAAGCATTTTAGACAATAGTGTGAAGTCATCGACAACTACCCTCTTCATAAAACAAAACCAGTTACCTGGAACAGCTATCCCCCCCCCCCCCTAGTTTTATAATGATGAGAAGGAGGATCGATTTTCATCACGGGAGTATTTTACTGGCAAACTCCTCAATTATGTTGAACAGTTTCGACTATTTGTTAAGATTTCTACAAATATTCTAGATTCCGGTTATAACGACCACGACAACATAATTCTCTTTCATTTAAAATACGAATTTCAAAATCATATGAACCATTTTGTTATCTAATGACAGCATATGTTACATATTTTTTTTTAAGTTACATACATCATGATCAACTATGACATGCACGGATCTAGAGTCTCGAGGGGGATCGAGGGGGTCCAGACTGGAATTTGCAAAGATAAAAAAAATTACAATATAACGATTTATAAGAAAAATGAGTTATATCACGGGTTCGATTTTGTGAAAAGGTTCAACCCCCCCCCCCCCCTTGGAAAAAAATTCTGGATCCGTGCCTGTATGATTTACCTGGTAGTGTTTACATTTATCCACATTAGCCCGGCTTTTTTTTTTTTGTTGTACAGTTGATTCCTTCCTTTAGGGATTAAACTACGACACAGGTGAGATTTATGTGCTATTGTATACAGCTTTTTTGTTTATACTCTGTAATTGAATAGGTATTATGCTGATGAGCCGTAAGGCTTAAAGTCAATAAACAACACAAAAAATGTGAACTCAGCTCAAATGGGATTTAAACCTACTTCCGATGTGCGATTTTAAAAAGTCACGTGACGAAATGTATTGACTTTGGCATAATCATGTTATTTGCACCGCAGTTTATTCCGTTATTCCCCCACCATCCCCCACCACCACGCACAAGGTTGTTTTAATTTATACTTCTTTCACCGGTGCCATATTTGAATGTTTTGAAAATTTGCATATTCCTATAGTAATGTAACGGAATAAACCAAATTTAAAGAGCAAATAACTCTTACTAAAGGAAAAATAAATCCTACACTTTATCGCGCGGTGCGAATAACGTGATTATGCCGTGACTTTCAAGTGAAAAATCATTTTTTTATTATTTGACGTTTCATACAATTAAACTTCGCATCAATATAACAGCATCCCTAGATTTACAAATATGGGTTATTGTGTGTGTGTGTGTGTGTGTGTGTGTGTGTGTGTGTGTGTGTGTGTGTTACACACACACACACACACACACACTTTAATGGATGTGGTTTTATAAGATACCACTATTTACCTATTAATGAATATTTAGGAGGGTACTATATATACTTCTCATGGATGAGATTGTGACACCCATCTAAACAGTCGCTAATAGGTAATTAGTCCACCTGTTTACAAGATTGTTAATTCTCACAGATTATTCATCAGTCGAAAGTATGAAAGTAACATAACTAGGTATAATTCTGATGACAAGCATCACAAAAGAGTCCTGCTTTGTGGCATCTAATTTGCCAAGTTGAAGGTCCACAACTCTATAAAAATGAGTCAAGAGAGCCCGAACTCAAACTTGATCTGCAACCAAATTAGTTGATATAAGTTCGTGAATACATATTCAGTTTAATGGTTGCCAAAAACGTCCAGAAAACTATCAATGTACGGACACACAGGCTGATCACTATAGGGCTCCCGACTATATAACAGGGGTCTTAAATAATTGTTGTAATGGACTAAGCCCAGTCAATCTACGGACACACAGACTGATCACTATAAGGTTCCCGCCTATATAACATCTACATGTAATTAATTTTTGTAATGGAGTAAGCCTGGTGTCATGTAAAGATCAATTAATTCTTAATTACCGGTTCATTTAGTTATGATTTTAATTTGTGAGTGTTTATTTTGATTTTAATTTGTGAGTGTTTATTTTGATTTTAATTTGTGAGTGTTTATTTTGATTTTAATTTGTTGTGAGTGTTTATTTTGATTTTAATTTGTGAGTGTTTATTTTGATTTTGATTTGTGAGTGTTTATTTTGATTTTAATTTGTGAGTGTTTATTTTGATTTTAATTTGTGAGTGTTTATTTTGATTTTAATTTGTGAGTGTTTATTTTGATTTTGATTTGTGAGTGTTTATTTTGATTTTAATTTGTGAGCGTTTATTTTGTAGAATGGTGGAGATTTAGATACGTGTTGTTTATCAACATGATAATCAGAAGACTGTGACCTTGTGTCTGAAGATCTGCGATAAAGGCCGCACGTTACAGTACTGCAAATCTAAGTAAGGTTTCACTGATAATGTAAGACTGTACTCTAAATCTACATGTATTTATCTATACATTGAAACATATACAGAAAACAAACAACATAATGTTCAATCAGACACACATACACAACACGTCAATTATAAGTCACAAACACTGGTGTAATTAACGCAGCTGTAATCAACATAGGACTGTAATTAACATTTATTACCGTTATCAACACAGAACAGTGTAGATTATGTACTTAACACTGAAGAGATGTGTAATTAACACTGTGTTGGTAGATGTAATTAACACTGTGTTTATAGATTTTGGATTTTCTTCACTTTAGCAGTTCTGCACTCAGCCACAAAGAGGTTGTCTCTGATGTCCACACATAAACCGTGAGGGTATTCTAAATCACAGTGAATGTAACGGAGGAACTGTCCGTCCTGATCTAGGATGTGGATATGGTAATTGTCATGGTCTGCTGTCAGGATGCGACTCTGGCTGTCTGTAGTGATGCCGCGTGGAGTAAATGATTGCTTGGTATTAGAGGGATGGCCAGTGTATCTAAATCGGAGTTTTCCTGATTGATTGACCACCACTACTGCATTAGCTTCACAGTCAGCCACACAGATATCCAGGTTCCTGTTCTCACTGATGTATTTATAAACACCAGATGAATAGAGAGGACGACCCTGATCATCAAACTGAATGCTTTGTTTTTCTGTGGAGCCAGAGTAACGCACAACTTTGGACTGTGTCCAGTCATCACTGATCATGGTAACCAGGAGATCATCAGAGGCGGTACTGCAGACATAGAGAGGGTACCATCCCTGTAGTGTGACCACGGTCTGTATCTGTTTATTTTTTATTAGGTTTATAGTTTTATCATAGTCAGTATAAACAAGATCTCCGTCCCGTGTCAGTGCTATGTCCTCTGGTGCGTTCCCTGACTTGGTTTTTATTGATGTCAGTAGTTTACCCCGGAGGTTGAAAAGCTTCATTATTTTGTTTTTACCGCATGTCCAGACTTGTTCTTCACTTAGACACCTAACATTGTATAGATATTGATACTCAGTGTCTATGGTGGTGGTGACTCCCGGTTCATCAAGCAGTGGTTTGATTGTGCAGCCTTGTTGTTTTGTAATGGACAATAATGACAGTGAACCTACCATTTTATTGAGCTGATCTTTATCTATTTTGGAAGGAGAAAAACTCGGTAATGTAACTCGGACTTTAGGAGGTAATTGTCGGAACTCGCCATTCCTAGATTTGTAAGTAGACGTTAGAGAGACGTCCTTGGTGTTCAGTATTTTCTTCAGGTCCTCAATGATCTTTCTAAGTTCTGTAATTCTCTGTGTAATTTCATCTGTGTTTTTATCTAGAGCGGCCATATGTTTATTTTTCATCTCCTGGATGTCGGATTTTCGCTGGTTGACAATGGCGGTAATCTCCCGGTGTAAGACTTCTCCTTGTTGATCGGCAGCTGTTGTCAGTTTCCCGTATTTCGTTTGTAACTCAGATTTCTCAGTTTGGACATCGGACGCCATTTCTTCATAACGGGGATAAATTCTGCTCTCTAGTTCCTCTAAATCTTTTTGTAAACTCGCCGTACTAGAGTTGAATTTTTCCAGGACATCACATAAATTGTGCCCTCTATGTTTTTTTGAGACACAGGTAGAACAGACAGGAACGTCACATTCCTCACAGTAAAGTTTGCTATGTTTGTCGGCGTGTGTCGGACATTTTGAGTAGCTAGGAGTAGACTTTCTGCGTAAAAAGGACACGACATCGTGTTGTTTAGATGAATCAGAAAGGTGTTCCTCAACACAGGCCTTACATAAGTTTACATTACAAAGTTCACAGTGACTCTGTAGGTCGACAGTTTCACAGAGGTCACACAGTAGGACGGTCTGGGCACTGCGCTGGGGGTGCAGCATTTCTGGTATATGAGTCACACAAGTTCACTGTCAATAAATACGAGACAAATTTAATAAGTTGACAGGTTAAACAATATACAATCTAAGATTGCAACGTGATATTAAAAGTAGTCATTCAATCTAATATTCTTAAATACAATAAAAAAAAAATCAGTAATACATACCAAAGATACAGCCCCTCCTTCATCTAAACTGCATACATTATGATCAGTGAGAGCAGATCTTTCACATTAATTCTATTTTGATCATTTAAACAATTATCTTATTCATTCTTAACAATTTTACAACACTGCAATTTGTCACACCCGTAAATCCAATATGGCCTCCCCGATATTTCGACCTTCCGTCTACAGATTTAGTCCTGTCATCTTATTGCGCGGCGTCAGTTTGTATACGCTATCTAGATTTAAAGTTCACAATGACCCAGTATACACACTTGTTTACCTTCAGAGAGCAAAATTAAACGGTCATACCAATATTCTCGATCTATTCTGAAAGGGGTGGGTGGGTGGGGTAAAGAAACATACACGGATGAATCTTATTTTAAAATTTGAGACGCATTATATTAAAATGGACCCCTATGTATAATGTCCCTTGCATCCTGTGTAATCACTCAATAGAATGTCTTCATTCATACTGATACAGGTTACGGAGAAATCGTGAACTATTATGTTTTTACAGGTGATAAGGTAAGGATATTCTGCTTTAAGTTTTGACAGGTGATAAGATAAGGATATTCTGCTTTACGTTTTGACAGGTGATAAGGTAAGGATATTTTGCTTTACGTATTTACAGGTGTTTAGGTAAGGATATTCTGCTTTACGTTTTTACAGGTAATTAGGTAAGGATATTCTGCTTTACGTTTTTACAGGTAATTAGGTAAGGATATTCTGCTTTACATTTTTACAGGTGATTAGGTAAAGATATTCTGCTTTACGTTATTACAGCTGATTAGGTAAGGATATTCTGCTTTACGTTTTTACGGGTGATTAGGTAAGGATATTCTGCTTTACGTTTTTACAGGTGATTAGGTAAGGATATTTTGCTTTACGTTTTTACAGGTGATTAAGTACGGATATTCTGCTTTACGTATGTAGAGGTGATTAGGTAAGGGTATTCTGCTTTACGTTTTTACATGTGATTAGGTAAGGATATTCTGCTTTACGTTTGTACAGGTGATTAAGTAAGGATATTCTGCTTTACGTTTTTACAGGTGTTTAGGTAAGGATATTTTGCTTTACGTTTTTACAGGTGATTACGTAAGGCTATTCTGTATTACGTTTTACAGGTGATTGCGTAAGGATATTCTGTTATACACATGCGCTTTTTCCCGTAGGTAGAACTACGGATACGAAGTTTCGTTGCCTATATCAGAGACTTTGCTGACAGTGTAACAAACCAGAAACTGTCTTAACGATTTGTATCAGTAAATAACGCTGGTAAATGTGTGAAATTTGTGACGTAATATAACAATATGTTTGTTTTTGTTGTAGATTGGGTTGACTGAAACAATGAACATCCAAATATTTTATGTACATACAGGTGTATGATTAAAATTCTGTTTCATTCGCGTATGCGAGCTCATTGTGTGTTACGTGTTTGAGTTTTATGTTCTCTAGAACTGGTGAATTAGAACACAGATTGAATGATGCTCGGTTGTTTGTATAATGAAGGTATAGAAACAATGGAGACAGGGGATAAATTACATATTGGCCATTGTTAATTCAAGAACTCTACTTGAAGAAACGTCTATCTGATAATGAAAGTTTACGTGGTACTCACATTGGCAGATTGACGGAGGGCGTAACCGGCACCCCTCCCCCTCCCCCCCTAAAATTTTCAAATTTAAGGTAAATCGTGGTCTCGTTTAGAAAAATGTAAACGATGAAAGAAGCAATAATTTCTTCCACTCTCAGAGCAATAAATGACGAAATCTTTTGATTCATTGAATTACTTTTATTGGGAGAACTTTCATTTTTTCCAAAAACCCATAGAATGTTCGTCATTTTATTGATTTCCCTTTATCGAAAATGACAGAAAATAGGGGGGGGACTGACTACATAGGATACATATTTCAAGCATTGTAGAATCCAGGGGCTTCCTTCCGGGGGCTTCGCGCCCTGGGCCCCCACTACTCAAGGTGTCCCCCGGACCCCCTGTCTCATAATACTGCACCCCCTAACCGCAATTGCTGGATCCGCTCCTGACTTAAGCAGGTACTTGACATCCTTTTTAGGAGGGGAGGGTATCTGAAATTTGCTGATAAGTGGAAATAAAATAAAAAGGATGCAAATGGTGAAGGGGTATTTCAAGCGAAATCATAAAAACCTTTAAAAAGGGGGATTGGGTTGGTTGAAATTTTGATTCATTCAGGGTTCGAACATAACTTTTCGCTGCCATAATATACTAATATTGAAAATGTGGGACAATAAACTGAAGGGAGGGGAAGACAACTGAGAAATTAAACGTTGCATGTTAGAAATAACGAGAGAAGTACATCGTCAGAAGGAGGAAGGGGTCTGCTACATGCCTGGACCTGTCGTATGCGTGGACTAGTGCAGGGTATACAAGGATAGACCAGAGTTGCTGATTAATATCAATAACCACGGAACCAGCTCTCGGAGTTTAACATAGGCCGGCAGCGGCCCCATTATATGCAATATGATTTCAGAACTCGCATGAGTTTTTGTAGGACAGATATCTGTTATTGCTGAATTGTTCTAATAAAGTATGACGCATTTAATTTATTCATTTTATTTTTGACAAATGGTTATATATTTTCATGACCACAAAAAAATAACTCGTGGTATAATATGAACAACTTTAAACATCAAGAAAATCAATACGAACTTTACGCATAGCGATATATTCGATAAGCAAGAGTTTGTTCTGTTTATGGTCAGTTTTGGTCAGTTTTAAAATCGAGATTGGCTACTGACAAACACATTGATAGTGCAGGGTTTTCAACAGTCTCGTCAAAAGTCAATATTTCACACATAACGATCTAGTTTGCCAATACAACCTATCATTGGGTAAAATGCTATCTGATGTATTTCCATCTGTAGATGAGAGTAAGCAAATTGGACAGTTGGCTTGCAAAGATGACGTGTTTCATACCGATTGTTGGGCCGTTCTTGGAACACTGATTCTGACTTCGTTAACCTGATAAAAATATAGGGCTCACGGAGGCTAGGATCGGTCGACAGGGGATGCCTCCTCTTGGACACCTTATCCAACATCTGTTGTGCCCGGGGGTCCGTGTGTGCCCAACTCTCTATTCTGTATTGCTTGTAGGAGTTATGAGATTGATCACTGTTCGTTATCTTCATATTTCATTTTATAAATAAAAGACAAGAAAATCAATAGATTTTTTGACAAGCGCAGCATTCTATGGTGAGCAAGAGAGGAATGTGAATTGGACACAGACATAGCATGTCAAACTGGAACGTTATTTTCATTGAGTATCGTGAAATTTTGTCAAGAAACGTATCTTAAAAATCCAAGGAGTGACCATGTATTTACTCAGGTGACCTATTGCAATTGGTTGTCGTGCGTTAACAATTGAACATTTTCAACCTCTTATTGATGATTACCAGTCCAATTCTTTCAAATTTGGTATAAGCATCTTTGGAACAAGGGGAACATCAATTGTAAATTTTAGGACTCCAACACCCCTGGGGCCCTAGGGGCGGGGTAAAAACTGCACAGAATTGACCCATTTTCAAAAATCTTCTTCTCAACAACCGCACATGTTCAAGAAAAACTAAATGCATAGTGATTTATAGCAGTACGTCGCCTACCAAAATTCTAATTTTCATGATCCCCTGGGTAGAGGTTTTGACCCCAGGGTATGACCAACTTACTAACTAGTGTTTATGTGTAAAATACTTAAATAGCATTTTCTTTAGTGCTCTTGATACTAAATTGAAACTGAACAGGTATTTAGAAAGATGTACATGTAGTCCTTTACCAAAACTGTAAAATTTGATTATCCCAGAGGAGGGGTTTTGATATCAGAATGGGGCCAAAATAGTCAGTTACCAAATGTGTGAACAATAAACATTTTTAACTTCTTTTTTAAAACTATCATTCCATTTTTTTTTCAAATTTGGTTTGAAGCATCTTTGGAACAGGGGGGGAGGGGGCATACATTGTAAATGTCAGGATTCCTGCACCCCTGAGGCTTTATGGGCGGGGCTAAACCTGCTCAAAATTGACCAACTTTCAAAAATTTTCTTTTCAAGAACCGCACATGTTTAAGAAAAACTAAATGCACAGTGATGTGGAACAGGAAGGCGTCTACCAAAATTGTAAATTTCATAATCCCCGGGGTAGGCTTTTTGACCGTAGGGTAGGGCCGAACTTGGTATATCGTGTTTTGTGTAAAATGCTTAAATAACATCTTCTTTAGTGTTATTGATACTAAATTGAAACTAAACGGATATTTAGAAAGAACATAGTGATGTATAGCAGGAAGGCAGGGCCAAACTTACTATATAGTGTTTATGTAAAAACATAAAGCTACTTAAATAGCATCTTCTTTAGTGCTACATGTATTTATACTCAATTGAATCTAAATAGATATTTAGAAAGAGCAGGTAGTCCTTTACCAAAATTGTAAATTTGATGATCGTGGGGGTAGGGGTTTTGATATCAGGGTGGGGCTAAAATGGTCAGTTATTAAATGTGTGAACAATAGCCATTTTTGAATTTTTTATAACCGTCATTCCAATTCTTTTCAAATTTGGTATGACGCATCTTTGAAACAAGCGGGACATGGATTGTAACCTTTAAAATTCCTGCATCCCTGGGACCGTAGGGGCGGGCTAAACCTGCACAAAATTGACCAATTTTCAAAAATCTGCTTCTCTAGAATCGCACATGTTTAGGAAAATCTAAATGCATAGTGATGTAGAGCAGGCAATTGTCTGCCGAAATGATAAATTTCACAATCCCCGGGATATGGGTTCTAACCCCCAGGGCGGGGCCAAATTTGGTATATACTGTTTATGTGTAAAACACTTAAATAACATCTTCTTTAGTGCCATTGATAATAAATTGAAACTAGATATATAATTATAAAGAACAGGTAGTCTTTTGCCTAAATTATAAATTTGATGATCCTAGGGGTAGGGGTTTTGGTATTAGGTTGGACCAAAATGGTCAGTTATTAAATGTGTGAACAATAGACATTTTTAACTTCTTCTTGATAACTATCATTCCAATTCTCCTCAAATTTTGTATGAAGCATCTTTAAAACAAGGGGAATATCAATGGTAAATTTCAGGATTATGGTTTCGAGATATGTCCAAATTATTTCCCTTTGGAGAACTCTCGTAGTGGGAGTGGGACAAAGAAGAGAATCTGCTCAGTAAGTTTCTCATTCGCAGCTTCATCATCCGACATTCGACTGTAAGTAAATGGAGATTATTCAGATATAGTAATTAAATACACGAAATTCTTATTTTACCACGTTATTTCGTTGCTCGTACCAGATATCTGAATTCTAATCAATGAATAGATAATAGAGCGGAGCTCTTCCTATAGGTAACACGTATATACATGTTTAAAGAGAAAATATAGAAAACTAATGAAAAAATAATCCATGCCTATGATCAAAATGGCGTCAAATGGAAAACAAACACGTTGACATGTATTTCTCCATTTTGAATCTCATAAATTTACCCTAATTCACGTTGTTCTGAGATATTACATAAAATCCATAACAAAGCATGTAAATCTTATTTTTTTCAAATCATATGTATAATCATTCCTCGATTACTATACCATGTATCCTATGAAAGGTGAAGATAACGAACAGTGATCAATCTCATAAATCCCATAAGCAATACAAAATAGATAGTTGGGCAAACATGGACCCCTGGACACATCAGAGGTGGGATCAGGTGCCTTGGAGGAGTAAGCATCCTCTGTCGACTGGTCACACCCGCCGTGAGCCTTATTTCCTGATCAGGTAAACGGAGTTATCTGTAGTCAAAATCAGTGTGCCAAGAACGGCCTAACAATCGGTATGAAACATGTCAGACAGCATTTGACCCAATGACAGGTTGTATTTGCAACTAGATCGCTATAACGACCATTGAAATATGCGAATACCTGACTTTTAAAGGGACTGTTGAAACCCCTGTATCATGAACTTGTTTGTCAGTAGACTTCCGATTTGAAAACAGATCATACACAGAACACATATCGAATCAGTTGAGATATATACACACCATATGCAGGTGATACTGGAATATTGCTACATAAATATGGAAAGTTGACGATGGAGAAGCTGAAATCACCCCGTTTGTCATAAAATTGAGTTGTTAGTTTGCCGTTAGTATCTATAAATACGTTTTTATTCAAAAGATCTTAATGATTGTCTGTGCTTTTCATTTGTAGTTTTAAATAAGGCTGCAAGGTAATCCCTTTGAGATTTTCATCAAACCGAGATTTATTTTTGCCAGAGAAATATCCAGAATGTATATTTCTACTTCTTATATATTTCGATTGATGAAAATTATAAGAACCTGTTTTAAAAATTTGCTAACATTAGTATTTTAAAATTAGCGTTTCATTGGTATATTTCAGTGCACCCTGTGAGGCAATATCCTCAAAATTTAGAGATTCACAACTATTCGCATTAATTAGCAATCAAAAATAAAGACGTCGTTACACAACTGTTCATAACTAGCTATAGGGTCCCATTTAAAAACAATGCGTATGATCAGGTATAAACTTTTAATATAATCCTCTAATATAAAACATTTAAATTCTAAGTGCATGGTCTGAAAATGTTGCAAAGTCCCCGTGCACCATTAAAGACAATTTGACTGCCCTCCTTTGTGTCCCCATCCACAATACGAACACCCGTGGATTGACACAGACAATAGCCGCGTTCCGTACTCGTGTCCTAGATCTGGGTTGAACCGCTGACATTAGATCGTTATTCTTACATGGTAATAAAGCGACCGAAGTATGCATCACATTGTTTTTGATCAAATCTGGCTTATCTTTAGTTCTACTACCAAACATAAAACATTGTTACTTGACGTATATTTCTACCTCCAAAAATGTGTCAACATCATTTTCTTTTTTTTAAAAAGGATGAATTAAGAGAAGGCGAAAAATAAGTAATGCCATATACCTATCATTTTGCTGTTTAAAAAGTACGTTGTCAAATTTAAGGTAGCTCATTACACTAAAAATAATTGCTCGTTCAAGCACCTCTTATGAAGTATGATTTCACTATTGAAAGAGTTGATACAAGCTCTCAAGTATTTTATATGTTTTTTACTATTTATCCCGGAATGATGAAAAAAGTGCTTTGTTTGCAAATAAGATACTTTAGAGTACAAATTTCGCTGTGATTTAATGCATAATATGAATATCTAAGAAAACATGCCTGAATGACTCAGATAAAGGTTCTAATTTTTTGAATAACACAATATTTATGAATTTTTTTTTTAAAAAGTTATTTGTTAATATTTTTTAAATTTATAGATAAACTTTTCAAAAAACATATCAATTAGATAAAAGATATATCAAAGAAATATATTTCAAGAAGAAATTGAAATGAAATGGTCAAAAGTTAGAAATGCTACGATCTTTCAAAGTACCAAACCCGATCAGAATTATTAAAACGTAGTCACAGAAAATATTGTGACCAGAAAACTAAATTCCCTTGATGTTAAATGGTTTATAAATTAAATGAATTTATAAAGTAAACTAATTTCTTTATGGAAAATGCGTACATTTTGCAACAATATAATTATTTTAGCAATTCTTATCAATATTAATCGAGATCGGTACTCTTTTCTCTTCTTTTAATATATTATATATATCATCCCACCTCTGGTGTGTCCAGGGGTCCGTGCTTGCCCAACTATCTACTTTGTATTGCTTATAGGAGTTATGAGGTTGATCACTTCACCTTTCATCTGAATTTTGGTCATTTCGTTTTAATTTCTTTTCTAAATATGTTTCTTCGATATATCTCTTTCCTAATTGACATGTTTTTGAAGAGTTTCTCCGTAGATTTAAACAATATTAACTAATAACATGTTCATGTGAAATTCATTTTGTTTCACGGAGGAATTTTTTACGAAATTCGGGGATACCCCTCTATTACAACGCTAAAAATCATATAAATCTCTTGTTGCTTGATCTAAACTTACATTATTTTGGCTAATTCTTGTCAACACACGTCTTTTAACTTATTTTCAACAATGTTTTAACCAAGGCATAAGTTCCAATTGGTTTTATCGTACATGTACCTTTAAATAACTTAATTGTATCAATCTTTCACTCAGCGCTATCGCCTTTAAGTTTATATGAGACGTACAGCACCTTATTTATCTGACAGGGAATCTGAAGTTTAATCAAACCCCTCTGGCTAAATCAGCTCCACCCCCACCACCGTCTAATAGTAATTAGTGATTTGTATCAAAGGTAAATGTTTGAAATTAGTTAAGTCATTTTAAAATTTGCTGTTAATTACGATTACACCAACACAACCTATATAAATGGCGTAACAATGTTTAGCGACTATAGTTTTGTTACGTTCGTTATCGTAATTCAATGAATTTCACTTTGTATTAGTGATAAAAAAAATAGTCAATAAATGTCAGAATACAGACATGTTGAATAATTACTAATTAATCAATGCATGATAATTAAAGATTTGGAAAAATCACATTCTGAGTTACTCTTTTGATTTGGGAAACCATATTCTCAACGCTTTCCAATTGATTTAGGAAAAATAAAATTCTAAAAGCCTCTCCACTAATTTCAGAAAAAAATTTAGATATTTTCAAATATTGGAAATTTGTCTTTGTTGAGTTCTTCCATGAATATGATACCGTATTTTATAAATACATTTTTGCACCAATCATAGCAAGTTATCTTTGTTAAGTGTGATTCCTATCAGTAATAGGAATGAATAAAGTTTAATGAAGAAAATACAAAATGATGGGATTGTTTGTTTTCATAAAAAATGGTTGCGAATAAATAGTTGGAAATCTCAGCACTGATCTGTCCTGGTATTTCTTAAGAGAGCTACAATTCTGCAGCTAAAGTATGTAGTGATTAGCGCCGCACAAAAATGGTGAAAGGATTATTTGGTGCACTTGGAGTACTGCTGATACATCTGTTCATTTCTTTGACGGATCAGACTGACAATCTGAATGTTGTACAAACAGTCTCGGTCGAAGTCAGCAATTCGCAAATTACTGTATATGGTCGTTATAACGATCTAGTTCGTTAATACAACCTATCATTGGGTCAAATGTTGTTTGACATGTTTCATACCGATTCTACAACTATAGAATGTAGTGATTAGTGCCGCACAAAAATGGCAAAAGGATTATTTGATGCACTTGGAGTACTGCTCATAAATCCGTTCTTTTCTTTGACAGATCATATCACCAATCTGAATGTTATACAAACATAACTCTCTGTAAATCTGAATGTTATATAAACAGAACTCTCTGTACAGACCAGACCGACAATCTTAATGTTATATAAACAGAACTCTCTGTACCGACCAGACCGACAATCTGAATGTTATACAAACATAACTCTCTGTACACACCAGACCGACAATCTGAACATTATACAAACAGAACTCTCTGTACAGACCAGATAGACAATCTGAATGTTATACAAACAGAATTCTAAGTACAGACAAGACCGACAATCTGAATGTTATACAAACGGAACTATCTGTAGAGATCAGATCGACAATTTGAATATTTTGCAAACATAATTATGTGCATGGACCAAATCGACAATCCACCTGTTATACAAACAAAACTATATGTAGAGACAAGACTGACAATCTGAATGTTATACAAACAGAACTTTCTGTACAGACTAGACGGAAAATCTTAATGTTATACAAACACAACTCTCTGTACAGAAAAGACCGACAATCCGAATGTTATACAAACAGAACTCTTTGTACAGACTAGACGGAAAATCTTAATGTTATACAAACACAACTCTCTGTACAGAAAAGACCGACAATCTGAATGTTATACAAACAGAATTATCTGTACAGATCAGACCGACAACCTGAATATTATACAAACAGAACTATCTGTATTTACCAGACAGACAATCTGAACCTCTAGACAGGTCTAACTCTTTAGACGGGTGTTATGCAAACAGAGCTAGCTGGAGTTGGACCTTGTCTGACGTATGCAATTATGTGTATTTTATTGTGTCAGACTTCATAGAATGATGGAGTAAATGGATTCTAATGACGTCTGAATGATGAATTATAGAACATAAAACTTGCTAAATATTCTGTGTGTACATTACAATTAATAACTGAACACTAAATTACCTCCCCTACTCGACAGATGATTACAGGTATTCAATATGTTGATTTTCACAATCCAAATTCAATAAAAAAAAATGCACAAAGGGGAGTTATCAAATGGTTTGATTTCTACTCTTGTGAGGTGGACGTTTCTGGGAGCTTGACCCCATAATGACGATACAGTTTTGATTAATTTGTCATTTTATCATTTCTCGACATCACTAGAATTAACAACTATAATTAGTAGATAGGAGGAATGTTAATGAATATTCCTTTAATAAGGTGATAACCAAATTAAGGTTAATGATTGGAACATTTGTTATAGTCTTCGTAATACTATCAAACAGAATGAAAGATAGATAACCCAGGCAGCATCAATTTGAAAGTTTAATGCAGAGTTATTTTTCTTGACCCGATAGATTCGAAACCGACTTTGTTGACAGGACAAACACCACCAAATGTTTTCCCATAGACTTCCATATAAATTCCAATCACTGTCAATTATTTATTAAGCCAATTTTCAAAAAATCAGTCACCATTCAGCAAAGTTCATCATCTCCCCTTCAAAATTCCACCAAAAAATTTATGGCTTGCCGTTGCGTTTTTCCTTCAATTTTTGGCCTGTTTACAACTAGTGTAGATCCGCACTGAATGATATTGTCCATCCAAACATCACCTCTCCACTCAGATCTTCCCTTATAACTTCTGTATCTTTCTACATATTCTGTTATGTCACCTGTCATTTTTATCACTTATATTTCACTATTAAATTCCATCACAAAGATTTTCTGTTAATGACCAATCAGATCTCCTGTCAACTTTTCTTCTCCGCACAACTTTGGGTGTCCACAATGGCGGCGCCCTGTAGCTAGGCAATTCTGGTGTTTTTCCGACAGTGAATAGCTACATTCAAAAGGACGTGTATTATAAACAAACGGTAAGGGATCTGGGACAGCCGTAAGCAAACCCTCTCCCCTTACTGGATTGAGGGCAACGCCTTCTGGACCCAGGGAGAAGTCCCCCCAACCCCCAACCCCACCCCCGAGGCTGGAGATGCAGGCCCATGACTTAAACAATCGTCTTCAAATATTAAATTATCTACTCCCTTTGTTTCACTAAATATTGGTATATTGTGAAAGAGGAAGGTACGTTGGGGCCAAATTTGGCCCCGCGTCCAAATTAAATGATATTCCTCAAAATTCTTTCATATGGTGTATACTTCCATAAATTGGTTAAGATGTCTTCGTAAAAAGCTTTACTTATGTATAATGCATTTGTAAATACAGTATAGTTTACGATCACTTTGTGCCACTCTGACGTTACTTTAGGGGACGTCATGAACAAGAAGGCTATGACATGAACTCAAAATGAAAATAATCCAATTTATGTCGCCATGTGCTTCAAGTTTTATTAAACACATGTGAACTATGATTTATATTTGAAAAGTTTAATTGATTTTTTTTCCGAAAGTGTAGATGATTCGATGCGACGGATGCTGTGAGATAAATAATCTTGTCGGTATCATATTCAATTTTTTAGCATATACGCTTGCATCTATTTACACTCATTATTTGAAGAAAAAATGTACAGGTTCCTGACAATCGTGACGTTTTGCAGTTTATGCCCTCGTGTATTTTTCAAAAATGAAAAATATTTCATATCACATTCAACTTTGGTTTCTTTCGGAATTTCCCTGTCATCAAACTATATTTACTACATGTCAGGGGCGGATCCAGGGATTGAGGTTACGGGGGGGGGGGGGGGGCGCCACTTTAGGCCCCTAATGGGTCCAGTGTCTGGTGGGGGCCCAAGGGGCGAAGCCTCCGGAAGCTCCTGGATTTTACAAATTTTATAGGGCTGTCTCCTATTTAGTCATTTGTACTATTTTCTATCATTTTTTATAAGGTGAAATTAATAAAATGACGCAAATTTTAGAAGGTTTTTGGAAAAAATAAAATTCTCCCAATAAAGTATTTCAAGAAATCAAAAGATTTTGTCAATTATTTCTCTAGAGTGGAAGAAATTATTGCTTCTTACATCGTTTAGTACATTTTTCTAAACAAGATACCACGATTTACCTTCAATTTGAAAAAAGGCGGCGCCCCCTCCCTTAAATCCGCCACTGCATGTATATTTATCAAGATTCATACGAACACTGTTCACATCCATATCGCATTCATGAGCAAATGGTTATCATTACCGTTGGTACAGATACCGGAGGCAAAAATATAGGAAATGTAAAAATATTCACATGACTCTGGTGCATCTTTGGATACATGTCAACTCTAAAGATGATGATGCTGCATGTGATCTATGAACATGGTTACAAATATAACTTTTTAAATATCCCTTTTAGAATATTCTCAATGTGCCGAAAGCGGTCGCAGTAGCTCAGTGGTAGGGCGTTCGCCTCGTAACCAGGAGAGGTGGGGGGGGGGGGGGGGGTCATCAGTTCGTGCCCCGCTCATAACATGGCCGCGACAAACCTAAGACGTAAACATAAATAGTTATTGCTATTTTGCCAAATGTTCGGGATATCATTTAAAAGTGAGAGTTACGGGTCTTTCGAACGGAACTGAACGGAACAATCAACGGAACTATATACAACTGTGTCGCGACAGGCGTTGGCACATTAAAGATTCCCAAGTGCTTAGCATCAGTTTAAATTTGTGGTACTTCAGCTATATACAACTGATGAATGACGTCTCAGTATGAGTGAAAAATTATCAGCAGGACGCAGGGCTGTAAATTACATGGAGGCGGAGGAGGCAGCTGCCTCCTCCAACTTTTGAGCCAAAAAAAATTAAAATTTAAAGTTCATTAGAATTTATGTTGTTTCCAATAACTAAGAACATGATACCTCCCTTAAAAAGCATTCCAAATCTTTCTTTTAGAATGAGTTAGTCAAGTAACATCTTAGAAGGCCCTAGAATCAAGGATTTTGCACGAAACGTGTTCAGTGTGCACAAAATGTGCTCAGCGTCTGGGGGCCTGGGCGGCCCCCAGACCCCCGTCTAATTTCCTGCCTCCTCCAAATTGAAGGTTAATTTACGGCCCTGGGACGAAAACAAACAACCAGTCAACCTGAATATGTCTCTACACTGACAATGCATCAATTATATGCTGTCAGTTTATAGGAAGCACGCTATTTTCTCTGTCATGTAAGCGTTAAACATTGATCAGTATTCTACATGTATATATATAGCATAAACTTGCAGGAATGAATCAGATTAAAATGGCAGACACCCCCCCCCCCCCCCATTATGAATTATTTTCCACACTCAGTCGGTTCTGTTGTCCTCTGATAATTCGATCTTCTTTTATCACTTATATCTTAGATTATCTAGTCCATTTTCTAAACTTCTGAGCCCCGTTTAAAATTCATCTTTGAATTTAAGAAGCATTTTGTAATTATCGCATTAATTTTGTGATCCCTATAAGAGTTATGAGATTGATTACTGTTATCTTCATCTTTTCATATGACAGATTGGAATTCCATATTCCTTTTTGATCCGTGGGGATCCGGGTTAGAATAGGTCCTCAGTACCCCTTGCATGTCGGAAGAGGCGACTACATTGTAAATGGGGCGGTCCTTCGGATGAGACAGCAATACCCGTGGCTCCGTGTCACAGCAGGTGTGGCACGATAAAGATCCCAGCCTGCTCAGAGGCCATAGGCGCCGAGCATAGGCCTAAATTTTGCAGCCCTTCACCGGCAATGGTGACATCTCCATAGAAGTGAAATATTATCGAGTGGGACTTAAAACAATATACAACCAATCAATCAATATTCCATTTCGTGACAAGTAGTAAAACACTTTATAATTCAGTAAAATATCAATGAACCGGAGCAAAATTTAAACTTGATAAGTACTTTATCATGGTTATTGCATATGAGTATTTCCAAAAATGAAGAAAAAATGTGGAAAAAAGAATACTTCCGTTAATTTCCTAAGTCCAAGGTCCATAACTCAAAATAATCAATGGACCGGAACAAAATTCGAACTTGATCATAAACTTGTCCGTCATGGTTAAGCGATGTACCAAATATCAAATGATAATCTGCAAGCAAAACAAAAAAGTGCAGAAAACTTAGTATTTGCATTTATTTTCGAAGTCCAAGTTCCATAACTCCGCAAAAAATCATTGGACCGGAGCAAAATTGTACCTTGCCATGGTTAAACAAGGTGTCAAATGGATATATGCAATCACGACGAAAATAAGTGCGGTAAACGGATTCGCCGGACAGACAGACGGATGGACAGACTGCAAACCTTTAAACCCCTTCAGCACCTCCTGTATCATTTTTTTTGTCAGAATATAAAATATCCTCTTTCTGTTGATTACAAAGAATCCTCGTTTTAATAAGATTTATTAAGCGCCTTACATAAAACAGCGCTTTACCAAGGTAAGAAGAGAAATGCAACAATAAAACAATTAAATGAAAATAAATTACCGAATGACATAAGATCTGTATTATCAAAATAAAAAAACTATTTTAAGGTGATAGCTAAAAGTTTACTTGGTCTATTGGGGGGTTTGATTTTTTTTTTTTTTTTTTTTTTTTTTTATTAAAATTTTATTTTATTTTATTTTTTTTTTTTTTTTTTTAAATTTTTTTTTTTTGGGGGGGGGGGTTCTTATTATTATTATTATTGATAACTAAAACAGTCACAGTTTTATACATGGAATCTAAAAAGCTCATTTGTAACAGTAAGTTTTAAGACATTTTTTGAAAATTTCATGAGATGTTGACTTCTTCATGTCATCTGAAAGGTCGTTCCAGAGATGTGCTACTGACCAGTTGAGTTAGCGTTGTCCGTATTGTCTTCTGATTTTTAGCACAAGTCGCGACTTCGATTCTGACCGTAATGATCGACTTGGATTGCATTCATTTAAAAGACTTACGATGTATAACGGCGCAGATCCTTGGAAGTAACAGTATGTATTGGTCAAAATCTTGAAATGGAGTCGGTAATGGATGGGAAGCCAATGGAGTTCCGCTACAATTTGAAATACGTATGTGTTCCCGTTTCAGCGACCTCGTACATGCATAGCTCTTATCCTTAGACGAATTTGGCTCCACTTTTTTGGCACGTTGTTTTTGGCTATATTTAGCTCTAAAACCTCATTGTTATTTCGGATTTCAAACATTTCGGTTGAGCATCACTGAAGAGACATTATTTGTCGAAATGCGTATCTGGTGCATCCAAATTGGTACTGTATAAGTTTTGTATTAGATGTTACAAAGGCGTTTATCGGAATTTTACAAACTTCATTTGCTAAGTTGCGTCTTATTCGCCCGATGTTAAAAGTATCACTCAAACTACCACAATAATGTCTCCAAGTGTGCCCCAGTATTTCAATCTACTATTGTTTCCGATGTCCCATTAGTGAATATTTGTTAGAGTAAATGTTGAACTGTTTTACACGAATATGGTTAGACAGTTTTGATAACATGTATCAACGAATTTAAATGTGCAATTAAAAAAACGAATATACATATATATGTGAACTTGGGCTCGATTTTCTCCACTTCTCTACGTACAACTGCAGTTTTCGATAATAAAAAAAAAACGCTATAAGAATATGATTTCTACATGAGTTTATTCAAAATCTTTATATACAGAGGATGTGAATTGCTAATATCAGGACACTATGTCACGTGGTGTAATCATAGGTGTAACATCAACGGTAGCACAAAAGCCCGGGTCTACGCTCAATTTTCACCAAAAACATTAACTCGTCTATGCCTGAAACAATTAGTCGTCTCTGCCCTTTTCCGCACTTCCTGGTTAGGTTCACTTGGATATGCTATTTCCATTCATCATAACATTAAAAACGGTACTAGGTTGCACTAGTTTCCCTCATTTGTTCAGCTCTTTTAAAAAGAGGTACATTTCAGCCGGAAGGTAAAGTCAACAAAATAGCGCCCCCAATCTGCACGAGCCTCCCGTGATAAAGGACCCCGGAATGGCGATAGGTAAGGGTACAAATCCCTGACAAAAATTCAATTATTGTTAATGCATATATTAAAAAAAATGTATCTTAGCTTTAATCTTAATTTTCATTTGAAACTAAAATCAGGGGACTAAAACATTCCCGAAGTCTGGATCAACATGAAGATAAAACTGCCATCTTGGTATTTCAGAATGCTAAAATCCGTTTTCGGCAGATATCCCTACCAGGGATCTGTTCTGGACCCGCTTGAGACATTAAGCGGTCCCCAAACCCCTTGCCGCTTGGTGCCTACGCTTCCATTTATCATTTGTTATGCCCCTGGTATTTTAATATTCCAGTGGGTTTAATTTAAAAGCGAATATTATATAAATGCAGCATGATAATGTTATTGATATGTAAACAAACACAATGTGAAAGCTATTAATGTAAAAACGCGCAACATCTCGTCAACAGCCTACATACAGTTATTTAAAAATATGTACATGATGTGAAGATTATTTCAATACGATATATAGATCAATAACATAATACATAGAACATTAACATAATATTAAGCATACATATATTTAACAAAAGACTTTGTGCTGCAGATGAGGGCGGTTGAAAGATGGCGCTGGGGTCGCTTGCGTAAACATGGCGATGATTGAGAGGTTGCGGCGGCCGGAAGTCGTTCGAAATATCTCTGTCGGACTCATTGGCATAGTTTCTGTGAACATTGTGCCGGAATTTCATCAGCTGAAATAAAACCATCTGTTTAAATCAAATATTTCATCAGCTGAAATAAAATCATCTGTTTAAATCAAATATTTCATCAGCTGAAATAAAATCATCTGTTTAAATCAAATATTTCATCAGCTGAAAAAAATCATCTGTTTAAATCAAATATTTCATCAGCTGAAATAAAATCATCTGTTTAAATCAAATATTTCATCAGCTGAAAAAATTCATCTGTTTAAATCAAATATTTCATCAGCTGAAAAAAATCATCTGTTTAAATCAAATATTTCATCAGCTGAAATAAAATCATCTGTTTAAAACAAACATTTCATCAGCTGAAATAAAATCATCTGTTTAAATCAAATATTTCATCAGCTGAAATAAAATCATCTGTATAAATCAAACATTTCATCAGCTGAAATAAAATCATGTTTAAATCAAATATTTCATCAGCTGAAATATAAAAATCATCCACAGAAGAAGAAAAAAAATATATTTACACAACCCTTGATCGAATGTAATAATTTAGAAGATTTTCGACCTGAAAATAGAAAGAATGGTATTTTGTATGTACCAAACTGACATTGCATTTAACGTAGTTCCACACTCGTGTGACGTCATAGGATTTGCAAAGTCAATAATTTAATGATAGGAACAAAATTTTTGTTGGAATCCTTTTCAATAGTTATTGTAAAAAATCTTGTTAGCCATAAAATATTTCAAAATTCTTAGTTATATTTGAATAGTCAAATATATGTTTCAAAATATTGAATCCAAGGACAATAACTCTGTTTTCATTCAATTATTTATCAAGTCCATAATGCGATATATTTCCTTTATTTTTGACAAACATTTTACCAAGGCGATAAGGAATCATTATCTGTGTTTTTTCATGAAATTACATACAATTTTAATCCCAAGTGATTTAAATAGCTCAGCTGTCTGGTGCCAGACTTCAGTTTTTGATGGGGGTATACATAATCTGGAAGCTATAAATTTGAAATTATTAAGGAAAGGTATGGATTTTTTCCCATGAATAACTATAACAGATGTAACTCTACTAATATAAACAGAAAGAATGATATGTAAACCATGCTATAAGGAAAATGCGTCCACATTTGTTTGTTTTTTAACATTTTGGGGAATAACGCTAATTCAATAATTTTCCACATATTATTCTAAAACTTGATGAACATATTGAAAATGACATGTGTTTTAGTTATTGACATGTTTCCCGATAAATAAATGCAATTCAAAAAATATTTTGTTGTTTTTATATTAGAATAACAACAAATAACTGTTTCCAATGAATTTCATAAAAATCTACATCGGGGTATATGACTTTAGTGGTGTATGTAATGAACATTAATATGGAAACCCTTAACTGTTTTGCCTTTTTTCATTACTCTGAATGTTAATTTATTGATTCCAAACAAAAAAATGCTACCTAAACCCCAAAAATCCAGGACTAAGGACCTACCTTAAATGTATTACATAACATTTAATTCCCGTGGGGATCCGGGTTAAAATAGGTCCTCAATAACCCTTACTTCTCGTAGAAGGCGACTAAATGGGGTGGTCCTTCGGATGAGACCGCAAAAACCGAGGTTCCGTGTCACAGTAGGTATGGCACGATAAAGATCCCTCTCTGCTTAAAGGCCATAAGCGCCGAGCATAGGCCTAAAATTTGCAGCCCTTTACAGGCAGTGGTGACATCTCCATATGAGTGAAAAATTCTCGAGAGGGACGTTAAACAATATACAATCATTCGATCATAACATTTAGTATCTGATTGTAAATGGTATATTATCACTGGTGGATTTCTCATCTTAACTTCTACGTGAGAAGAAAAACTCTCTTGCTGTGGCCTTCAATATCGACGACGTTTTATCTATTAATAATAATATTTTTTATTCATATGTCAATTCAATATATCCCTGTTAATTCGACATAAAAGACATCACGGAGTCCTCCACATCTGCTTCGTACTTAGATACTTTATAGAAAGTAGATATTAACGGCAAACCAACAACTCAACTTTATGACAAACAGGATGATTTCAACTTCTCCATCGTCAACTTCCCATATTTGTGTAGCAATATTCCATTATCACCTGCATATGGTGTTTATATCTCTCAACAGATTCGATACGCAGGAGTTTGTTCTGTGTATGGTCAGTTTTTAAATTGAGGCAAGCTTCTGACTAACAAGTTGATGGTACAGGTGTTCCAACAGTTTCGTTTAACATCAGTACTTCGCAATTTCTATGGCCGTTATAATTATCTAGTTTGCCAATACAACCTATCATTGGGTCAAATGCTGTCTGACGTGTTTCATACCGATTGTTCAGCCCTTCTTGGCGGGCAAACTGATTTTCACTACAGATAGCTCCGTTTACCTGATCAAGATATAGGGCTCACGGCGGGTATGACCGGTCGACAGGGGATGCTTATTCCTCCTAGGCGCCTGATCCCACCTCTGGTGTGTCCATGGGTTTGTATTTGCCCAACTATCTATTTTGTATTGCTTGTTGTGAGAGTTACGAGATTGATCACTGTTCGTTATCTTCACCTTTCATCTCATCCATACGGAACTATTCTGTTTATTCCTGTGTCTTTTCTCATTCATTTTATTTGTTAACTTCAAATTTTATATGGGGATCTGGGTTAGAATAGGTTTTCAGTACCCCTTGTTTGTCATAAGAGGCGACTAAATGGGGCGGTCCTTCGGATGAGACCGCAAAAAAAAGTGGCACAGTATACGTGTGGCACGATAAAGATCCCTTCCTGCTCAAAGGCGGTAAGCGACAAGCAACAGGCCTAAATTTTGCAGCCCTTCATCCGAAATGGTGATGTCTTCATATGAGCAAAACACTTTCGAGAGGGGCGTTAAACAATATCAAATCAATCAAATTCTATGACCGGTATAATGATCTAATCTGGAAGTACAACATGCTATTAGGTCGAATGTTGTCTGACGTGTTTCATGTGATGCCGTTCTGTACATCCTGATTTTGACTATGAATTACTCCATTTATCAAGATATAGGGCTCACAGCGGTGGTGACCGGTTAAAAGGGAATGGTTAATGCTCGTAGGCACCTAATCCCACCTCTGGTACATTCAGGGGTCCATGTTTGTCCTACTCTGTAATTTTGTATTCCTTATACGATTTATGAGATTGGTCACTGTTCGTTCCATGTTTATTTTCATTCTTCGGTTTTTCAAAAGTAAAAATAACTATTTGTACTTTATTGTACCTAGCTGTAAATGTTAGTTATGTCAGAAAAGACACGGACAGCCTAAATACGGTTATCGTCACTAATAAAAACTGGTTTACACACCTAGATACGGTTATGATGCGCATGCCTCACCTGATCTTCTGATATTTTGATGGTTTCTTTGAAGATGGTCCATATGACGGTTTCTGAGCACGGAGGTGTAGTAAGGCTGCCATGGTAACGGTAGTAAACTTTCAGGTCTTCAGGGAAAAGTTCAGCCAATGGAAACGTGGTCAGGTTCACGTGGTCATCTGCGTGTAACAAATTAATGCTCAAAGAACTAAGTTCGTGTGGGACAAATTCGACCCCGTGTCCAAATTAGATAATATTCCTCAATATTCTTTCATAGGATGTATGTTTGTGTAGTATAAAATAGTTACCATATCTTTACTTATGTACACTGTACATGTAAATAAAGTATAGTTTACAATAACGTTACGCCATTTTGACCTTACTCGATGTCGTGAACAAGAATGCCATGTTACGGTCTGATCATTTTAAATGAATTCTAACAATGATACTATTAAATATGTTGCGTGATTAGAAAGGAAGAAAATGTACGATTATAAATAGTTTCTTACCTTTATGTGCAATTCTGTAAAAATGTTGAATTATCTCATCAAAATGGTGGTTTACGGCACCGACCTTTGAAATAAACACTCAAGGGTTAGAATACAAGGTATGCAATTTTCATAATTATTTACCGGTCGCGGTAGCTCAGTGGTAGAGCGTTCGCTTCGTAACTAAGAGGTTGTGCGTTCAAGCCCCGCTCGTGCCAGCATCAAAACCTAAGTTAATTTAGGTAATCATTGATCCTTTCTCCAAACACTCGGTATTTAGAAGTGAGAATCACGGGTCTTTCGGATATAACCTTGAAACGGAGATCCTGTGTCGCGGCAGGCGTTGGCACGATAAAGAACCCTCACTGTACTACGGCCCAAGCATTATATAGGACTTATTTGTCACTAATTTACTATCCACTTCGCTAACGCGACCAGTCGATGTTGTAGTAATAATAATATTTACGACATACTTCAATTTACGACATACATCAAACAGGAAAGCCAACACGTGCACTCCGTCTGTGGCATTGACGGCTTCATCAAACGTGCTGTACGTGGAATCAAAGTGGACCACGTGCATCTATCCAAAGAAACATTGGCATAAAGTAAATCACAAGGCGTAAATGATAAACTTTCACAAGTAATTAAGATCATCTATCTCACATCTATCCAAAGAAACATTGGTATACAGTACAAGCGTCAATGATAAGCTTTCACAAGTAATTAAGATCATCTATCTCACATTCTGTATGTGTACTGATGATTTAATGTGTTTAAATTTCGCGCAGTCGGAGCTGAAGCACAATTTGGTGTGTTCATAATTTAGCGCTTCTGCTGCGTATTATGATAGATTGATCAAGAATTTCATATTTTAGCACAAGTATAATTTAATGCATTTCTTTCACTGCCAAATCCGCTAAATTTTGAATCCCGCTAAAATAAGATCACATAGATGAATATGATTTCATATTTTAACGAAACTGTATATTAACGCGCTTCACCGCCAAATCCGCTAAAATTTAAATCCCTCTAAAATAAGTACAGGTACATTATATAAAGAGGAAATTCGGATGAGTGGGCTAGTAAATGTACCTCCATTGGGAAATGGTGGTTATTGATGTCGTGTTCAGAGCCTCGTTTGTCTTCGGATCCCCAGTGGAAGTGAAACTGTTTCGCCCGGTATGTGTTCTTCAGCCCACCTCCTGATGTCGTCATCAACTGCCCCATAAGGTCAATTTGTACTGTAATAGTAAATTCAGAGAAGTCGTAATGGCGATTTCCTGTCGACATGGGAAGGAAGGTTAAATACTTGCTATTTCTTACCCTGTTTATCACTTTTGTTTCGCGAGACTTTATTTTCGTGTGATACAATATATATTCATTAGACATAACTTTCGCGAATTATTATTTATTGCTTAGTCTTCTATATATAAGAGTTTATTCGCGAGAATTACAATCTAATTAGAATTACAATTTTTTATCCGCTCACGTAGCGATAGACGTAAGTGGATCAAAGGATCAAATTTTAATTAGATTGCTAGAATTGAATTTTAGCGAATCACTAGTCTCGCAAAATTACGCATATTTAATGTCCTCGCGAATAAAATGAGATTTACGATATTGTTCAATATAAATTAGAAGTGTCTTAATCACTCCAAACTCCATTTTGATGTAACAATGCTAAAATATGGGTATCCCCAAATGATAAAAATAAAATTGCTGCAAATGAATGAAAAACGATTTGTGTTTGCACACCATACGAAACAACACATTGCATTGTACCACAGAGAGAGAAAATTTCGAAGATCTACATGGCATTCTCATACAAGGATATTTCTTTTAAAAAATAAATCTTAAAATTCTTTTCTTGATGGCGGTATCATAGCGCATTGATGAAAAACATTTTCAACCAATTTTCCCTATGATACCGCCATTAAAAAAAAAAGATTGTTAGATTCATTTTTTATCATTGAATTGTTTTTAAACAGTAAAACCAATAGATCCTGTCATTAAATCCGTTAATTAACGTTTTTGAATGATTTTGTTTTCGAATCCATACGCCGTATCAAAACACAAAATGAAGTTAAAATCAGGGTTGTTTCGTGCAGAAATGAAACAAATTTTTCAGCCAATCAAAATCGCCGTAATATCATCAAGACAATAAATATGAATTGATTTTCGAATCACCCAACCTGAGTGTCCGTTGTTCTTCATGCTCATCCTGACGTTGTTGATGCTGTCGTATCCGGTGAAGTTGAAGGTTGTTAAATTCGTATTAAGGACGGCTTTAGCTGTATTCACAGAGATGGGTGATTGGCTGCTACCGCCACAATGGGGATAGTGGTTGTGCCACGTGGACGGACCTTAGAGACGAAAAGACACTCTTTCAGGAAGAGGAGTGGAATCGGTGCAATGGTTTGTTTACAATGCTTCTGTATTTGAAGAAATGTGCTACATAAAGACACCCTACACTGTTGTGTTCAAAGCGTGTTTGGTTATAATTACATTCACTTTGGTTCGCACCAGGCAAACACTCCATCATAAGTGCACGTATACACATCATTTTAATTTTATTTTTCGTAAAATTAGAACGACTTTATGAACAGCATCCATATTGCTACAACATACATATCATTTAAAGATACGACATTGATATAGGTGTAGAGATATATATCATACAATGATACGACATTGATATAGGCGTAGAGATATATATCATACAACGATACGACATTGATATAAGTGTAGAGATATATATCATACAATAATACGACATTGATATAGGTGTAGAGATATATATCATACAATTATACGACATTGATATAGGTGTAGTGATATATATCATACAATTATACGACATTGATATAGGTGTAACGATATATATCATACAATGATACGACATTGATATAGGTGTAGAGATATATATCATACAATGATACGACATTGATATAGGTGTAGTGATCTATATCATACAATGATACGACATTGATATAGGTGTAGTGATATATATCATACAATGATACGACATTGATATAGGTGTAGAGATATATATCATACAATGATACGACATTGATATAGATGTAGTGATATATATCATACAATGATACGACATTGATATAGGTGTAGCGATATATATCATACAATTATACGACATTGATATAGGTGTAGTGATATATATCATACAATGATACGACATTGATATAGGTGTAGAGATAGATATCATACAGTGATACGACATTGATATAGGTGTAGCGATATATATCATATATCATATCAAGGTGCAGCTTTGTCAAATAAAAATTAAAGTTTCAAAGAAAGGTATTTGAAATGAAAGATATCAGTTGAAATTTTGCGCTTTGGTAGGGGCTAACTTTGACTTACACTAAATGTAGTCCATTGAAGATTTTGATATTTGACATGAAACAAAATGAAATAGAACCTGTTATTGTAATGGAGACCAGTCATTTGTGTTATCAGGGATATTTCTCTTGGCCGAGTTTTTCCTAAAGAAATTGACTCCACTTCAAATGTCCCTTATACTTGTAATCAAACATTTGAATTTTAACAAATCATGTAATAAATAAAAAGTTCCTTAACTATTATCGATTCCGCAAATATCATGGGACTTTGTGAACAAGATCGATATTGCTACGACGAATGAATCTTTCAATGAATTAATTGTTGATTTATTGTTAAAATAGACTTACCGATTCCAGGCTGATATCCCCATTCGTTGCCTGTAACAATACACAACTGAATAAAATAACAATACACAACTGAATAAAATAATGATACACAACTGAATGAAATAACAATACACAACTGAATAAAATAACACAACTGAATAAAATAACACAACTGAATAAAATGACACAACTGAATAAAATAACACAACTGAATAAAATAACACAACTGAATAAAATAACACAACTGAATGAAATAACACAACTGAATGAAATAACAATACACACCTCAATAAGATAACGTTATAATAATGGTTTTCGGGAATTCTACAAACCAACATGCTTATACAGCCTTATTTTTATCTGCTTTTACCTACATACACGACAGTGTTTTAAAAGTTTGGCTAAGGTGATTTCATTCCTCTGTTTGAAATACAAATCTAAAGGTCGGTTAAGGAGGAATGACACACCAGAGAAATACAAATCTAAAGGTCGGTTAAGGAGGAATGACACACCAGAGAAATACAAATCTAAAGGTCGGTTAAGGAGGAATGACACACCAGAGAAATACAAATCTAAAGGTCGGTTAAGGAGGAATGACACACCAGAGAAATACAAATCTAAAGATTGGTTAAGGAGGAATGCCACACCAGAGAAATATAAATCTAAAGGTCGGTTAAGGAGGAATGACACACCAGAGAAATACAAATCTAAAGATTGGTTAAGGAGGAACGACACACCCGAGAAATACAAATCTAAAGGTCGGTTAAGGAGGAATGACACACCAAAGAAATACAAATCTAAAGGTCGGTTAAGGAGGAATGACACACCAGAGAAATACAAATCTAAAGATTGGTTAAGGAGGAATGCCACACCAGAGAAATATAAATCTAAAGGTCGGTTAAGGAGGAATGACACACCAGAGAAATACAAATCTAAAGATTGGTTAAGGAGGAACGACACACCCGAGAAATACAAATCTAAAGGTCGGTTAAGGAGGAATGCCACACCAGAGAAATATAAATCTAAAGGTCGGTTAAGGACGAACAACACACCAGAGAAATACAAATCTAAAGGTCGGTTAAGGAGGAATGACACACCAGAGAAATACAAATCTAAAGGTCGGTTAAGGAGGAATGACACACCAAAGAAATACAAATCTAAAGGTCGGTTAAGGAGGAATGACACACCAGAGAAATACAAATCTAAAGGTCGGTTACGGAGGAATGACACACCAGCGAAATACAAATCTAAAGGTCGGTTAAGGAGGAATGGCACACCAGAGAAATTTGAAATGGATGGAGAGTGGAGGATATTTACTATGATATTTTGAAATTAAAACTTTAAAATTCACCTTATTTAGTTAAAGAATACAGTTTTAGGGGTGGGGGGGGGGGTGGGATCCCTGCTTGACTTGAAAGCAGAGCAGTAAACACGTAAACCTACTGGGCTACCCAGCTAGACAATTTTCAACAGGAAGTCCGCCATTATTACGATGTGTCATTCCCCCTTAAAGGACTTCCTAATTTACGAATGTATGTCATTGACGATTAAGAATGTTCACTTGTATAGTAAACGCACCGATTTATATCATTGTCTCAAATACTCATTTTCTGCAATCTAACTAAAGTACAGACCTAATGATATAGGTCTGTACTTTAGTCAGATTGTTATTTTATGTGGGATGTCCATACTTTATAAAAGTTTGGATTTATCGAGTGGTGATAGATGCAAATATCCGAACATACCACACTTCAATTCAGCATTTACTTTTTATGAAAAATGACTTGCAGTCGATTTACTGCCATGTAATTATATATTTTTTTCATTCAGATTTTTCAGTATCTAAGCTACGTCGTGTTATTATCTGTATTTGCTATTTCGGATCAAACATGCTCTTACATAAAATTTGTTTTAACGGATTCCATTCACAGCTTACTGTGACATATCTACAAATTTCACAGCCTATACGAGTATATCTATCTACTTTAATTTCAGATATCAGTATAGTGTTGCCTGTGGGGGAAATGCGGCTTAAAGAAGCGACTTTTTGTCGTACAGGTGTAAGAAAGCTCACCCTTTCATATCTAGAGAGAGCACAGGAAGATGGGGTGGTTAGAATATTTACATGCAATACAAAAGTAAAGGATAAGGAACAAGCCTTTATTGATTTCTGAAAACATACGGCAATGTAATAGAAGCATTTCAGAGGCACCAGACTCGCTCTTAACCGCTGTCAAAATACGTCACAATTATCCACACGTCACCTTATCTCGTTCACTATGCCTTTTACTTGTATGAAAACTTGATCAAAAACATGTGCATGCTGATGAACTATAGAAAAACACGGTTACAGCTAACATGTTTATAATGAATTCACACCTACAGTAAAACACTGTTACAGCTAATACGTTTATAATGAATTTCCGCTTACAGTAAAACACGGTTACAGCTAACACGTTTATAATGAATTCACGCTTACAGTAAAACACGGTTACAGCTAACATGTTCATAATGAATTCACACTTACAGTAAAACACGGTTACAGCTAATACGTTTATAATGAATTCACGCTTACAGTAAAACACGGTTACAGCTAACATATTTATAATGAATTCACGCTTACAATGAAGTGATTTATTCCCTGTACAGTCTACTTCGGATATACTGAAATCCAGGGGACCGACCTGAATTGTTCATTATAGTCTACCTCGGATATACTGAAATTCAGGGGACCGACCTTACCGGTCGACAGGGGATGTTTACTCCTCCGAGGCACCTGATCCCACCTTTGGTAGTTCAGGGGTCCGTGTTTGTCCTTCTCTTAATGTTTTATTCCTTATAAGAGTTATGTGATTAATCACTATTCATTATCTTCACCTTTTCATTATCTTCACCTTTTCATTACATCCAAAGTTCAGTATAACCGATGTTGAACTTTTTACATGTAAATAACGCTACCGATGATTTATGTTTGCGTCAATACAACAGATAGTTCAATATTAGCGACTTCAACATCAATGGAGTAGACTGCAGTTTTAAAACATAGGATTGAAAGAACTTATTGGATATAAAGAATTACGTTTACATGTATAATAAATCAAAATAGTTCGTCCCTGGACAGCACTTCTAAGCGTGTTTTATTGTACTGCCTCGCTGTCTGTCACGGTTGAGTGAATTAAATTACGCGCCGGGCGTTGTCGGTCCTTGGATTCAATTAGTCACTGGTTCAAAGCAATCAAGGTGACCATGAAATGATTATGATAAATATTGTCATTTATGAATTACCCCCCGAGTGAGATGCTTGATAACAAGCATGTATTCATATTGTAGATTTATAACTACTTTCCTCATCAGAAATCTTAATTTGCTATTCCGTTAATTACTTCATATATCTCTATTTATGAACCTGTTGTGCTTATGGTTATATTCATTCGAGAAGAGGTCCAAAATTAGCAATAGACCAAAAACTTTCCCGATCAATCACCACTGCTGACTCATAAATGTTTCCTTCTACAACAACAATGCAGTTTTTTTGTAGAGAAGATTTACGCAATCCGTGTAAAATGTTATAGTTTCCCACTAATTCATTTGGTGATTGTTGCAAACTTTGAAAACTGTAACCAATGCGTCAAAAACAAAGATTGTTAAATCAAGTTTGGGTATTTAATTATCCAAAAGTATAGAATTCAATAGGACGGAGAAAGTATAAACCAGACCAAACCTTCAGAAACAACCACGAGGTGAATTGCATCATTTATCACGTGACCGTCAGGTAGATTT